>NC_091812.1:29601742-29904772 GCF_041296235.1 Equus asinus
TCCAGAGCTTTGATTGTTAAACACAGAGTTCTTAAGCAGGACTGTCAACTTAGAGACAAACTTACGTCCTGAGCTTTGTATGCTGGGAGTTAAAAGAAAGGGCTGAGGGTTGAATTAATTAATATGTCAGCTCTTATTAAGGCAGTTCAAACCTCTCAAATGATGGTGGTTTTAGGGGATATGTTTTGCTTCTAGGAAACCCATATTTGTATTAAGCACAAAATAAGTTACAATGAATGATCCCCAATCTGCCATTTTTAAAATTCTATAATCAGTTTGGAGGACAGATTTAATTCCTAAATTCAAAGAAGGGCATCTTATACATTAATTATCAATGCTAAAGATTTTATAAATAGATATTATATTTTTGAAAAATAATTTAAATTTTGATACCAAATTATTCTTTTATGTTAAAGAGGCTGAATACAATAACTACTTGAGGCTGTTTTCTGGTTTTGGAAAAAGAATGGATAACATGAATGAAAATGAGGGAAAAGAATTGGAAGATGATGATGATATTGACACTGATAATAATAATAAAGAATATTAAGGAGCTTACTAAATGCCAGAATACTGTGCATGGATTAACTCATTAATATTCCTAAGAACCCTAGGGGGCAGATACTATTATTTCCTTTTCCAAGATGACAAAATTGAGGCACAGAGACATTAAACAGTTTGCTGTAGGTGAGGCAGCTTGTGTAGTTAAGAAAGGTCTTAAACCTAAGCAGTCTATCTTCAGATGCTGTGATTTGACCCACTTTAATCCCTCTTAATGGCAACTTTATTTCAGAATCACTAAACTCCTCTAGTTATTATGTGTTAGAAGTTTTGAATTGGAATGAGAAGAGGGACAAAACATTCCTTTCTCTGATATATCCTACTACGAAAACCCTGAAAAAAAAGTAAACAGGAAACACTATACTAATACAAGCTTGAGGTGGATTTTTCCCCCTCCAGTAAAAAGTTCTTCTGTAACTCACCACTAGCCAGAGATGCTGGTGGAATTCAGAACAGATATATTTAAATGCAATAATTGAAAATTTAGAGTTGACTTTTTATCTCTGTAGTACACTGCACACTGTGACCTGAAACGCAAACGCATGCTGAGAGGAAGAATTTGCAAATAACTTCTCTTCTGGGGGAAAAAAAAAAGAAAGAAAAAATGCAAAATTGTTGTGGGGTCCTAAATGTAACATATAATTCCCAAAGGTGGCTGTGGGCTGTTCTTTACACTGCTCACCTGAGTTCATTAATTAGCATTTCAGTATTTTTTGTTGTTGTTCCTGAGGAAATGAGGATGCAATGCAGTGTAGTGGGGGAAACTGACTTCTAGCCTATGACGAAATGGACAGCTCAATTCCACCACTTAGCAGCTATACGCCTTGAGCAAGTTATGGTAACTCTTCCATTCTCTGCTAGTCTCATGTGCAAAATGGAGATTTTAATTGTGACTATATCAAAGCACTGTTTTAAAGATTAAATTATATATATATATTAGATTATTATATTTAAATAAGTGGGTTTTTTGTGTATGTATATATATATATGTATGTATATATATATATATATATATATATGTATACACATATCACGTTCTTATGCAGAGCCTGATACATAACACATGTTCAAGAGATGCTCACAATTACTATTATCATCTGACCTTAAAGTAATAGATTGTTAGTGTCTGCAAATAAGAACCAGGACGTTATTTATTTATTAATGAATCTTAACTTTTGGAGAGAATGAAAATGTGCCTTCTAGATTTCCAGACTTTTAAAGAAAGCATTTTTGGTATAATAAAAACAGTTGAGAGTGATTTAAATTTAGCTATTTCATTTTTTAATTAAAAATCGCTCACGGGTTGTATTGACCACAAACAGGGTGAAGAGAGATTGTTCTTCAGACAGCAGCCTGGAGGCTACTGCTGGTGGGTGCCCAGGATCCCAGGCTGTGTGCAATGGCTCTGACTGCTTTGTGTCACAGCCAAAGAGGAATTGACATGCTGGTAAACACAGGCTGAGAAGTGACCTTGATTTTCACTTTGTCTCTGACTCAGCAGGATAGCTGATTCTGCTCTCCCTTTACCTGGTTGAATAAAGACCATAAAACACTATTTTAAAACAAAAGCAACACATCCTCATGGGTATATGCTGAGCAAATACCTCACGTGTGTATATTACTCTTTTCTAGTGTTCTAATTGCATGCATTGATACAAGCAAATATGGGTGCCATTCCTCAGAAGTTGTTTGCTTTGATTCTAAATAAAATGATATGTAAATTCTTTTTAGGTAAAAAGAACATAAACTCGGAAGTCATTATTGCAATGCAACTATTCCATCCAAACCAAGGTACCAAAATTCTATGAGCCGATATTTTAATGCTAAAATAGATGTTTTTTGTTTGTTTTTAGTGCACTTAATTTAATGACTTAATCATTTGTCTTTTTCCTTCTATCACCAGAATTTAGTATTTCATGACAGTTTTCTCATTGGTTTATATGCCGTGGAAAAGAATTCTTAGAGATAATATTATAATTAGATTTTTCTAAACTGAGATTTATAAGGCTGAAAACTCATCTTTTTAATGCTTTTCCTTGCAAACAGCACATTAGCCAACCAAATGTGGCATATATTTTTATATTCTCTGATCTCTTTGTAATCATCCTATGTCTTCGTGGTGAGCTGGTACTGCTACTAATGTTTGCTGCTGATAAATTTGTGGTTGGATTTCTTGCTTGGGCAGGACCTTTGTTGGCATATAAGATCCAGGCAGAAAGTCCATTTTACCAATAGTGGATACTTTCAGGTAGTATTAAACAGTATTATCGTCATTGCATATGATGTGAATTGGAAAATAACTTAAAAATAATCATGCTCTTAATATACTAGCATATTTGAGACTCAAAGTAGTTTAAATTTTTCAGTTAAATTTTTATCATGGCATCTATTATCAACTTTACCATAGCAATTTTTTATTCTTGCTTGAATAGCAAAGATAAGTAGAACACTAAAAATAATAGATTTAATGTTTTCCTTGGACCTTAATAACCAAACATTTAAAATCACATTTGAGTGGGTAATTATTAGGCACAGACTGCTAGCATTCATAGAAACATGAGACATTATTTAGACCAAGGGAAGCAATTCGAAGAGGTAGAGGGCCCAGATGTACACAGCAGGTAAGTGAGAGACAACAGGTTCTGCTAAATGGTGAGGCAGGGACTATGGCAAACAGGAGAGTTCATGCCCCTTCTGGAGGGGCAACTTCTAGTTAATTGTTGCCATCCAGAAATGTCAGCTCAGTGTGCCCAGCTCACCCAATGTTTTCTATAGAAGCCAAGAATTTTGATTTTGTGTGAAATCACTTATATTTTAAAAAAATGGCAATTATTTAAAATATTAAATAGTGTGTTTGCTAAACAAAACAAAGCAAAACAAAATGAAGATATCTATGGGCATGATAAAGTTTACAGGTTGCCAGTTACTCATCCTTTTTAGAATAACATGTCAATACTGCATACGTTACTGATGCCCCCTTCAATTCAGTAACTTGTCTAACATAATGCAATTACATAATGGTAAACCAGGTAATCCCAAATTTTCATCTTTTGCTCATATGACTTTATTATACTTACTTTGTCATTCCATGATGTAATTTATAACAAGATTATAGTTACAGTACACCTGAATTAAGTACTTTTGTTTGTATATGTGTGTGTCTCACACACATGTCAGTGAAGTATATTTATATACATTGTGCTAAGTTCCTCCACATTATCTCATTTAATTCTCCCAATCAGCATATTTGTACTATCAAAGAAACTTGGAAACCAAATCCTTGTATATTGTGAAACGAAAATGAACAAGAAAGAGTATGAAGAACAAAGTGTGGAGCTAATTCAATTCTTGGATTAACATTGAGTAAATCCAATTCTTTTCTGAAAGTAGAATTTGGTAATTATCATAGGCTAACCTACGGAAAGTTACTGCTTCCTATTTTTCAAACTATGTTTATGTCCATTATCTTATTTACTTTGATGACTAAGGATAACCAAGCTGAGGCAGTTATAGTGTTTCTCTTCTTTTAAAAAAATGGGTTACCCTTTGAAACTCCATCCACATATTCTTTTCTTATTGACCTCCTTACTTAAGTGTCCATCATTTATGTGCTTCTATAGTAAAGGCTTTATGCTTACTTTTTCATTATTTAGACAATTCCTCAACCTTTCAGTTAATTTTATATTCTGCATTTTCTCAACTCATAAAAATATTCACTCCATTGTTTTTCAATCAAATTATTTTGAAACTAATGAGAGAAAAAATAGAAAAAAGATGTTATTTCAAGTAATAAAAACAGGATACAATGGTTGACGTGGTGAAGGCAATTGGCAATATAAAATCACGTTGCACTGTTGACACAGCTATGAAAATGTTCGGGTATGTGAATTCCACTCAATCCTGCTATATAAATGTGTTTTTGTTTCCTAGAGTATGAATCAAACGTGCACAAAAATAGTAACTTTGCAGTCACAATCTCATAGCATAGAATTACATCTCGTAATCTACTTTGAAAATCACAAAATTTGCTCTATGGCATACAATTTACAGATACTGCTGACAAACACTCATGGTATTGTGACAGATTTGGTCAAAATAATATTTAGAGTCTTCTAGTTTTAGAATCATTTGCTATTCGATAAAGTATTATGGTTCATTATGACTTCATATGGTATTGAAAGGCATGTATAGTCCTCCATAGGTGACCATGGACGCGTAAAATACTATTCCTTCCCTCTCTTTGATGATAATTTAATGCAAAATACATTTGTGCTAATAGAGTATCTAGCAACCCACCGGGTATATGGGGACAAATACCATTCTATAGCATCTGACATGTTAAGGTAAAGAGTCATCTCACTTCCTGAAACTATCATCTGGTGATGTGGATGAGAGAAAGCCTGGGGAAACCTGCATACCCTTATAATTATGATTCATTTCAATTGATATGATATACTCATGAAGAAAATTGTTTAAAAATTTTAAGCACAAGAACACAGAGCACGGAATTGGATTAAGATTCCCAAAACAGGCAGCTAAGATAAGATATTTATAGTCTTTAAATCTCTTTGGATCCCTGAGAGGAAACCACTTAGGCAAGTTTCGTTTTCTGTCATCATTGTTGTGCCTCAGTCCCCCAAAGGCCAAACTGAAAATTGGCAGCAGAACTAATTTTTTGTTTTTAAAATCTCACCAGGCACTTTGATAAAGAGCACTTTTCTTGTATTATTGCTATCACACATTATAGGAGATGCGTCTACCTGTTTTTGCATGTTAGAGATTCAGGGTCTCACTGTAAAATAAGAGTGTGGGATGGATAGTTGTGTGGCCTCCATTTCCTCTGCTTGTTCCAGGATAATTTCATCCTTTCCCCACCAATGAGAACTCTTTTTTTTTTTTTTGAGGAAGATTAGCCCTGAGCTAACATCCACCATTAATCCTCCACTTTTTGGTGAGGAAGATTGGCCCTGAGCTAACATCTGTGCCTATCTTCCTCTATTTTGTACATGGGATGCCTGCCAAAGCATGGCTCAATAAGTGATGCTAGGTCCACACCCAGCATCCAAACCTGCAAACTCCGGGCCGCCGAAGTAGAGGTGCAAACTTAACCACTAGGCCACTGGGCAGTCCCCAATAAGTACTGTTTAAAATTAGCTTACCTTATTTGTTCCCTGGCTTTATTTATAACTGCGTCTTTCTTCTCCCTTTGACAAGAAGCTTCATTAGGATCAGTAATCACGTCCTAGGAATATTTATATTGCCCACTCAGGCTCAGGGATGGTAGTTGAATGCAGTATGTCCCAAAATGGCTTCAAGACCAAAAGCGAGAAAGATACTTTAAAATATTAAATATTAAGAATAATGAGCAAACTGGGGCTCAGAATAATTTTAATACTATAACTGAGATGTAAAGACTAATGATTTCTAAAGTGAATATAGACAGAAGCTTAATTTTCTTCAGTGTTCTAGGCTTATGTGCAGGTTTAAAAGCATTAATCTGTTCTTAGATTTCCAGTCTCTAGTTTGAAATAGGCTGGAGAGTCTCAGACACTTAAGCTTGAAATATAGTTATCTGTGTTGCCTTCCAAAGTCAAGGTATAAAGATGCACCATCATTGTTAGAAATAAAGTCAAGAAATTATGTATGACATTGTGAATGGAACTAGAAAACTTAGTGAAGATTCAAGATGATTCCCATTATTTCCAAAGTACATGCTAGCATCCACAGTAGTCTTGGGTGACATTTTACTAAGTTCAGTAAAATAGAAATGTAACTTTTAGATATTACAAAGAAATTCAATTCAAACGTATCTGCAACCAATTTTCAAGGACAATGAAAGAATTACATAGAGTTCATAGCTCCTGTTTTTTTTTTTACTTTTTATTTAGATTATGATAGCTTACAACCTTGTGAAATTTCAGTTGTGAAATTTCGGTTCATCCATGTTGTTGTGAATGGGATGATTTTATCCTTTTTATGGCTGAGTAGTATTCCATTGTATATATATACCATATCTTCTTTATCCAGTCATCAGTTGATGGGCACTTAGGTTGCTTCCACATCTTGGCTATTGTAAATAATGCTGCAATGAACATAGGGGTGCATAAGACTTTTGGAATTGCTGATTTCAAGTTCTTTGGATAGATACCCAGTAGTGGGATGGCTGGGTCATATGGTATTTCTATTTTTAATTTTTTTAGAAATCTCCATACTGTTTTCCATAGCAGCTGCACCAGTTTGCATTCCCACCAACAGTGTGTGAGGGTTCCTTTTTCTCCACAACCTCTCCAACACTTGTCACTTTTTGTCTTGTTTATTTTTGCCATTCTAACAGGTGTAAGTTGATATCTTAGTGTAGTTTTGATTTGCATTTCCCTGATGATTAGTGATGATGAGCATCTTTTCATGTGTCTATTGGCCATCCATATATCTTCTTTGGAGAGATGTCTATTCATGTCCCCTGCCCATTTTTTGATCGAGTTGTTTGATTTTTTGTTGTTGAGTTGTATGACTTCTTTATATATTATGGAGATTAACCCTTTGTTGGATATATAACTTGTAAATATCTTTTCCTAATTAGTGAGTTGTTTTCTTGTTTCAATCCTGTTTTCCCTTGCTTTGAAGAAGCTCTTTAGTCTGATGAAGTCCCATTTGTTTACATTTTCTGTTGCTTCCCTCATCTGAGAAGACGTGGTGTCCAAAAAGATCCTTTTGATACTGATGTCAAAGAGTGTACTGCCTATATTTTCTTCTAGAAGCCTTAGGGTTTCAGGTCTAATCTTTAGGTTTTTGATCCATTTTGAGTTTATTTTTGTGAATGGTGAAAAAGAATGGTCAATTTTCATCCTTTTACATGTGGCTTTCCAGTATTCCCAGCACCATTTGTTGAAGAGACTTTCTTTTCTCCATTGCAGGCCCCCAGCTCCTTTGTCAAAGATTAGCTGTCCACAGATGTGTAGTTTTATTTCTGGGCTTTCAATTCTGTTCCATTGATCTGTGCATCTGTTTTTGTACCAGTACCATGCTGTTTTGATTACTGTAGCTTTGTAGCATGTTTTGAAGTCAGGGATTGCGATGCCTCCAACTTTGTTCTTTTTTCTCAGGATTGTTTTAGCAATTCGCAGTCTTTTGTTGCCTCATATGAATTTTAGGATTCTTTGTTCTATTTCTGTAAAGAATGTCATTGGGATTCTGATTGGGATAGCGTTGAATCTGTAGATTGCTTTAGGTAGTATGGACATTTTGACTATGTTTATTCTTCCAATCCATGTGTATGGAATGTCTTTCCATCTCTTTATGTCGTCATCAACTTCTTTCAGAAAAATCTTGTAGTTTTCATTGTATAGGTCTTTCACTTCCTTTGTTAAATTTACCCCAAGGTATTTTATTCTTTTTGTTGTAATTGTGAATGGGATTGTGTTCTTGAGATCTTTTTCTGTTAGTTCATTATTAGAGTATAGAAATGCTACTGATTTATGTATGTTGATTTTATACCCTGCAACTTTGTTGTAGTTGTTGACCATTTACAATAGTTTTCCAATGGATTCTTTGGGGTTTTCTATATATTAGATCACGTCATCTGCAAACAGTGAGAGTTTAACCTCTTCATTGCCTATTTGGATTCCTTTTATTTCTTTTTCCTGCCAAATTGCTCTGGCCAAAACCTCCAGTACTATGTTGAATAAGAGTGGTGAGAGTGGACACCCTTGTCTTGTTCCTGTTCTCAGAGGGATGGCTTTCAATTTTTGCCCATTGAGTATGATGTTGGCTGTGGGTTTGTCATATATGGCCTTTATTATGTTGAGGTACTTTCCTTCTATACTCATTTTATTGAAGGTTTTTATCAGAAATGGATGTTGGATCTTGTCAAATGCTTTCTCTGCATCTATTGAGATGATCATGTGGTTTTTGTTTCTCATTTTCTTAATGTAGTGTATCACGTTGATTGACTTGAGGATGTTGAGCCATCCCTGTGCCCCTGGTATAAATCCCACTTGATTGTGGTGTATAATCTTTTTGATGTATTGCTGTATTCAGTTTGCCAAAATTTTGTTGAGGATTTTTGCATCTATGTTCATCAGTGATATTGGACTGTAGTTTTGCTTCTTTGTGTTGTCTTTGTCAGGTTTTGGGATCAGGGTGATGTTGGCTTCATAGAATGTGTTAGGGAGTGCTCCATCTTCCTCAACTTTCTGGGATGGTTTGAGAAGGATAGGTATTAAATCTTTAAACGTTTGGTAGAATTCTCCAGAGAAGCTGTCTGGTCTTGGACTTTTATTTTTGGGGAGGTTTTTGATTACTGTTTCGACTTCTTTACTTGTGCCTGGTCTTTTCAGATTCTCTATTTCTTCCTGCTTCAGTTTTGGGAGGTTGTAAGAGTCTAAGAATATATCCATTTCTTCTAGGTTGTCCATTTGTTGGCATATAGTTTTTCACAGTATTCTTTTATAATCTTTTGTATTTCTGTGGTATCTGTTGTGATTTCTCCTCTCTCATTTCTAATTGTATTTATTTGAGTCTTCTCTCTTTTTTTCTTACTGAGCCTAGCTAAGAGTTTGTCAATTTTGTTTATTTTTTCAAAGAACCAACTCTTTGTTTCATTGATCCTTTTTACTGTCTTTTTTGTTTCAATTTCATTTATTTCTGCTCTAATTTTTATTATTTTCCTCCTTCTACTGACTTTGGGCTTTGTTTGTTCTTCTTTTCTAATTCTGTTAGGTGTCATGTGAAATTGCTTATCTGAGATTTTTCTTGTTTATTGAGGTGAGCCTGTATTGCAATGAATTTCCCTCTTAGGACCGCTTTTGCTGTGTTCCAAATGAGTTGGTATGGCGTGTTTTCATTTTCATTTGTCCCCAGATAATATTTGATTTCTTCAATGATCCATTGTTCATTCAGTAGCATGTTGTTTAGTTTCCACATTTTTGCCCCTTTCCAAGCTTTATTCTTGTAGTTTATTTCTAGTTTCATAGCATTATGGTCAGAAAAGATGCTTGCTATTATTTCAACCCTCTTGAATTTGTTGAGGCTTGCTTTGTTTCCCAAGATATGGTCTATCCTTGAGAATGTTCCATGCACATTTGAGAAGAATGTGTAATCTACTGTTCCTGGATGGAGTATTCTATATATATCTATTAAGTCCATCTGGTCTAGTCTTTCATTTAATTCTATAATTTCCTTTTTGACTTTCTGTCTGGATGATTTGTCCATTGGTGTTAGTGGGGTGTTGTGGTCCCCTACTATTATTGTATTGTTGTTGATATCTCCTTTTAGTTTTGTTAATAGTTGCTTTACATACTTTGGTGCTCCTGTGTTGGCTGTGTATATATTTATAAGTGTTATGTCTTCGTGGTAGAGTGTCCCTTTTATCATTATAAACTGCCCTTCTTTGTCTCTTTTTATCTGTTTTGCTTTGAAGTCTACCTTGCCTGATATAAGTATGGTGACACCTGCTTTCTTATTTTCATTATTAGCTTGGAGTATTGTCTTCCATCCTTTCACCCTGAGTCTGCGTTTGTCTTTGGGGCCGAGGTGTGTTTCCTGGAGGCAGCATATTGTTGGGTCTTGTTCTTTAACACGTTCTGCTACTCTCTGTCTTTTGATTGGAGAGATCAATCTATTTACATTTAGAGTGATTATTGAAATGTGGGAGCCTAATGCTGCCATTCTATCACTTGTTTTCCAGGTCTCTTGCATTTCCTTTGTTTCTCGTCCCATGATCTTTGGACTACCAATTCAGATAGGTAGTTTTCTATATAGGGTTTCTTCTTATTTGTAATTTTGTGTCTTTATTCTTGATATTTGTTTAGTGGTTACCATGTGGCTTGTATGAATCATCTCATAGATGAGATAGTCCATTTCTGATAGCCTCTTATTTCTTTAGATTAAGCTGTTCCATCCCTTTCCTCTTCCCCTTCTAGGTTGTTATTGTCAGATTATTTTTTTCCTTCTTGTGTTGTGAGTTTGTGGTTAAAATGACAAGATTATATTTATTCTTGGTGTTTCCCTTCCTTTTATCTTTAATGTTATACTTAGCCTTTGATAACTTGTTCTGATGGAGAGCTGCAAGTTTCTGATTTTTGTCTTTCTACTTATCTCCTTTGCTCTGGGTTTTGTAACCCCTTTCCTTTTTTGATTTTTCAGGTATGAGCGTTTTCCTGAGCATTTCTTGTAGGGGAGGTTTTGTGGTAATGAACTCCCTTACCTTTTGTTTATCTGGGAGAGATTTTATTTCTCCATCATATTTGAAGGATATTTTTCCTGGATATTCTTGGCTGCAAGTTTTTGTCCTTCAGAGTTTTGAATATATCATTCTACTCTTTTCTAGCCTGTAAGGTATCTGCTGAGAAATCTGCTGACAGCCTTATGGGGGTTGCTTTGTAGGCTATTTTCTTCTGCCTTGCTGCCCTTAGTATTTTCTCTTTGTCATTGACTTTTGCAAGCTTCACTACTAAATGCCTTTGGGTTGGTCTTCTAACATTGATAAAGTTTGGAGATCTATTAGCTTCTGTCACATGGAGTTCCATCTCTCTCCCCAGGTTTGGGAAGTTCTCAGCCATTATTTCTTTGAACAGGCTTTCTGCCCCCTTCTCCTTCTCTTACCCTCTGGGATACATATAATCCTTATGTTGCATTTCCTAATTGAGTTGGATATTTCTCGGAGAGTTTCTTCATTTCTTTTTAGTCTTAGTTCTCTTTCTTCCTCTATCTGCAGCATTTCTATATTCCTATCTTCCAAATTCCTAATTCTGTTCTTTATATTATCAACCCTACTCTTCAGACAGTCCAGATTTTTCTTAATCTCCTCTATTGTGTTCTTCATCTCCAACATTTCTGATTGGTTCCTCTTTATAGTATCAAGCTCTTTTGTGACATAGCTCCTGAACTCATTGAGTTGTCTATCTTTATTCTCTTTTATCCCATTGAGTTTTTTAAGGATGGCTATTTTGAATTCATTGTCATTTTGGTTATAGATTTCAGTGTCTTCAGGGTTGTTTTCTGGGTACTTGTCATTTTCCTTCTGTTCTGGAGATTTAATATATTTTTTCATTCTGCTTTATGGCGTGGATTTGTGCCACCGCATATGGATAGAGTTTAGTTACTGCTTCCACTACCTTCTCCTGGAGGAGGGGTAGCAGCTGTGTAATCTGCACTGACCAGGATCCCTGTCAGCTGTTGCTGACCAGACCTGGGCCACTCCTTGTGACCACAGTGGCCCTGTGGGGTCTCTTGTCAGCTGGGGGATAATTGCAAGGGGGCCTTGGGTTGCTGGTGCCTACTGTCACAGACCACCTAGACACTCTCCCTCCTTAGGGTCTGCCGTGGTGTTATGGGATTTCACAGTGTCTGGGAGCAGGTTCCCCTACACTCACAGCTCTGCCACTGTCAGAGCCTGCAAGACCTCACTTGTCCACTATGGGCTGCAGCAGAGCTATGGGTATCTACTGCAGTCTGTGGTTAGCTCACCCAGCTGTGCTACTTCTGCCCCAGGGCCTTCCAGCCTTGGGATTGCTGGGAGGGGCCTCTCCACTAATGCCACGTAGAGGCTTTCCCTGCAGCTGCTGTGGGACCGTGGATTTTCCCCCTGGACCGCAGCAAAGACTCACTGGGACTCCAACCTGCCACCGCCCACTCACATGGTCTCTCTGGGTCTCCCTTGCCCCCTCATGGCCACAGCAGGACTTTGAGTGTTAGAGGCAGCTGGCTGGTGGGTTGCTGCTTGGGCAGGGCTCCTTTTGTTCCCGGGGCCTCCCAGCATTCTGAATGCTGGGCTGGGCCTCTCTGCTAATGCCAAGTAGAGGCTTTCCCTGCAGCTGCTGTGGGATGATGGATTTTCCCACCAGGGTATGGAGCAATCACAGGGGGGCTTAGGTAGGGCTGTAGTCACCTGTTTCCACCATTGCTCCACTGATGAGCACAGATGTCTGCCCTTGGTGCCTTGGCGATGCTATGAGTGTGTCAGCTGGTAGAAAGTTGCTTTCAGGTACTAGGCTGTCTGCGGGTTGGAGAGTTTTCACTTATCTCCACCTCCTCCTGGGGGAAGTCTGTCCACCTTCCGAAGTATAGCAGCATGGGTCTCTCAGGCATCCTGAGATGCTGTGTGGATATCCTTAATTCACTGATGAATGTCCAATTAGTTGTAGTTTGAAGGGGGAGAGACAAAGAAAACTGCTCACTCTGCCATGTTGCTGATATCACTCCAGTTCATAGCTCTTTGAGTGACCTGGCTGGTCATCCTATTTCTGGATTTATATTACTGAGAAATTCTCTCACATGTGAACAAAGAGACCCATATTGTATAAGGATGTTAGCAGGAATATAATCTTTAATAATGAACAAATTAAATTCTCATCATTGGATAAATATATAAATAAAATTTTGTTCATATGAAATGGAATAGTATACAGCAAATTTGTTGTAGTTAGAGCCATCAAGTTGATTTTGACTCAGTGACCCTGTGTACAGCAGAGTGGAACCCTGCTTGGCCTTTTTGCTCCATCCTCTCACCTTCCAGGGCTATATCAGACAATGCTCCACTGCTATTCATAGGGGTTTTTTAATTAAGTTAATTTTTTTATTGAGGTAACACTGGTTTATAACATGATATAATTTTCAGATGTACAGCATTATATTTCAATTTCTGTGTAGACTACATCATGTTCACCACCCAAAGACTAATTACCATCCATCATTGTACACATGTGCCCTATCACCCTTTTCTTTCTTCTCCCTCTCCCCTTCCCCTCTGGTAACCACCAATCTAATATCTGTATCTATGTTTGTTTGTTGTCATTGTTTCTATCTTCTACTTATGAGTGAAATTATATGGTATTTGACTTTCTCTGTCTGACTTATTTCACTTAGGATAATACCCTCAAGGTCCATCTATATTGTCACAAATGGCAAGATTTCATTTTTTATGGCTGAGTAATATTCCACTGTGCATATATACCACATCTTATTTATCCATTCATCCATTGATGGATACTTAGGTTGTTTCCAAGTCTTGACTATTGTGAATATTGCTGAAATGAACATAGGGGTGCATATATCTTTACACATTCATGTTTTCGTGTTCTTTGGATAAATATCCAGAAGTGGAAAAAGTGGATCATATGGTAGTTCTATCCTTAATTTTTTGAGCAATCTCCATACTGTTTTCCATAGTGGCCGCACTAGTTGACATTCCTACCAGCAGTGTATAAGAGTTCGCTTTTCTCCACATTCTCTCTGACACTTGTTATTTCTTATCTTGTTAATTGCAACCCTTATGACAGGTGTGAGGTGATATCTCATTGTAGTTCATAGGGTTTCTGTGGCAAATTTTTTCAGAAGTGAGTGGCTAGGTCCTTCTTTCTAGTCTGTTTTAGTCTGAAAGACTCTACTGAGTCCTGTCCACCATGGATGACCTTGCTGATATTTGAAATATTGGTGCTATGGCTTCGAGCATCATGGCAACATGTAGCAGCCACAGAATGACAACTGACAGGTGGGTGATGTGGTTCTCTGATCAGGAATGGAACCTGGGCAGTCGCAGTGAAAGTGTCAAATCTTAACCCTTAGATCACCAATACAGCAAATACAAGCAATCAATTCGATCCATATAAATGAAGGATTTCAAAATTTAATATTGAGTTAAAAAATGAGATGTGGGATGACAGATGAAAGTCAAAGCTATTTATGTAATATGAACATGCAAACACACAAAACAATAAAATGATTTATGAGTGTACACACATGTATAATATACGTGTAAAATACATATGTATATAACATTTAAAAATGGATTGGAAGGGTTTAAATTACACTCATGGTATGGAATCTTTGCAAAGAGGGAAGGAGACAGATCTAGGGTGGCAATAAAAGGGGACTTTAGATATATTTACGACTACGTATCTATTTTAAAAGACTAGAAACAAGTATACAAACATTATTATTAATTCTTGGTCATATGGTTATATGTTTGTAGTATTTTTCTTTTGTATATTTGTAATTCTAAAAGGATTAAGTTTGCAGAAATTTTAGAGCAGTGCTATTACTTCTAGGTAAATTGTTACTTTTTTGTTAGAATTTTTAAAAATCACCAACACTAAAAAGAACCAACCACGGGTTAGTCACACCTTGAATCTATGGCAGTGAAAACATCTTTGTGGCAACCTAAGTCCAGACCAACTTCTCTAATGTCATGTTTTGGCTTAATTTAGTACAGGTGGTAGGTGCAGATATGGTAATGCTTTTCCTACCCCTCGATAAATCCCTAAATATTTATACAGAATAAAAGAATGTCAGTGTCAAGAACACTTTTCTAAATGGCATAGCAGACAGGAGGTCTGAGCTCTCATTCAAGCTATGCTGTTTTCCCCCTACTCTGGAGCTGGGACCTGTCACCCAAGATGTCTAAAGCAGTCCATCCAACCTCTGCAATTCTACTTTCCTGTAAAACTCAGTACTGTCCATGGTAGATCCCATTCCACCCATGTCCAGGTTTAGGAGCTTCCCTATAATTTTCCCTAGAATTTGGTGGGAAGTAGAAGAAATTGGAACTAATATATTCTAAGTAACTATTATGGACTTAACATTTTATATATGCTATTTATTTGGTTCTTAAAACCTTCCAAAAATGTAGATACTATTTTCTCCATTATTACAATACAGAACTAAGGCTCATAGCAGTCAAGTTATGATTGGAATATAGATCTTGTCTAAGTCTCTATTTATAGCCTATTTATTATACAGGAAAGTGCTTTCAGAGCTCACATTCAAAAAGCTGGTCACTAGAATTCATAGAGTGATTTAAACATTGTGATACAGGTGTTACCTTCTTATCTCTTATAGTTTAGCTGCGTAAGACACAAGAGTTAAATATTTAAGGATAAAGCAGGTGTTAGCTAAAGGGGACAGTAGAGTTAGTACTTTTTAAAAATCTCTTCAAGTGATTTTGTTAGATTCACCCCCACCTCTAGCCTGTTGAGAATCTCTGATTTAGAGAAAAATGTTAGAGGCATGGCTCTTTAAACACATTATTATCATCTAGTGACTCTGGAAATAGGTAAATGACAAGGTGACTGAACAAATGCAAGACCTCCCTGTTCACTGGAAGCTGACAACTATTTTGCACATTTTTGCCCACCATTTCCCCAAGCCAAGGGAGCAATTGATGTTGTAAGTATTGTCTGCTTGGGTACCAAACCACACACATACCCATTCCTCCTGTTGAGTGTAATTGAACCTCATTTGATGGGCAAAGTGGGGAAACAGCTCAGTAAGCCTTCTGGGACTCATCTCTACAATTAACTTCAAAGGTAACTTTACATGGAGAAAGGTAAAATTATGGCAAGAGAATTGGGTCAGTTCAAGTAGCTGGTTTTTGGAGCAGGTTAAGAATTGAAGGAAGCAAAATAGAATCATAACCTTATCTTTGAAAGGGGTCTATTTGGAAAGTTTTGAATTTGATGTCTACATAAATTTCTTGTGAACATTTTATAAAACCTTAGATGTGATCATTTTAGCTAACAATATAAAAGAGATACATATGGTTTTCTTTGTAGCAATTTACAGATTTATCTCAATAAAAAAGATTAAACAGACTCATATTCCAAACTCTGTTCATCCTTGTTAAATCATGTTGTGAGTTTCCCCATTCTGTATGATTTAAGGTTTCTATATTCTTTTTTTTTTTTTTTACTTTAAAACCTAGGGCTATTAAAAGTAGCTATTTGCCAATGACTAACCCAGCACTCAAAACATATTTGTCTTGGCTTGTTTCCAATCCAATTAAGTCAGAATCCCTGGGGGTGGAACCCAGGCAATTGGTCATTTACAAATCACACCAGGTGGAGCCAATTCTAATTCTCAACATTGAAAACCACTGATACATTTATCATTGCGTTGACCATTTGAAGCTTGCCACCTCGCTAGTGTTTACAATAACTGCTACTGTCCCCACAAGCATCTCCAAACAGGTGAAAATGTTTCATTGAAAATATAAAGGAAAAGAGCAACTAAAGCATTCGAAGAGCACTTATCTATGTTGCATTAGAGTAAACTTAAGGAGAGATGGACCGATCCCAAAGAAGAGATTCTATTTATTTTTTTCCTCTTCTAATAGCCTATTTTACTAGTAAAATATTTTAACACAATGTTTAATGAGCCAACATTTTACAACTGATGTCAAGAAGTATTTTTTACATATGGAGACACTGCCACCTCCCATTATTTCATATTTGGTTGTTAGTAGATGTCAAACATGTCTTTCAAATGCACTTTTAAATGACCTACAGTAGTACACGAAATGTACTATTATCTATTATCTTTCCAAAATGTCTCACTTCATTCCATAAGAAATAAAGCTACACGTAAAATACATTGTTACACGGGCACTATTCTTAGATGATAATTTTCTGTTTGTGTAGCATTATCGCAAACACCTCTGGCAATTCAAATATTATATTAATTATATATTATTGCAATTATAATTATAAAGTTTGTCAAAAGTTTTTCAACAGGTGAATAATTGATACACTAATACCATACTCACAGATATACATATGTTGTAGGTACACACACAAAAAGCATAGATTAGTTCAGTACACTGCAAGTGAAAGAAACAATTTATCGATGGGTAGGTTTGTAGAGTCACATTTCTGAGACACAGAGAGAAGGCATGGGGGAACATAATAATTAATATATACCAAAACATTAGCAAGGGCGAGAGATTTGAGTAATTGTTTTTTGCATGTGTATTGCTTCTTTGTGATGTCTATTATTTCTACAATCTTAATTCTTGTATAGTTAAGAATTTTAAGCATGTTTCTTAACTACCATCAAGAATTACATTGATGCCATTGTGTGCCATATTTGTCTCTTTTTCTTGCTAATGACAAGATTGAAATGTTGTTTTGGTTAAGTCAAATTAAATTATAAGTTATTTAAAACAGATGACCGAAACTCAACGTAATGTTTCCCTATTCTACTGAGATATGCCTCTATTTATATGATGCCAAATCTAGAGACTAACCAAAAGTGTATTATTATTATTATTTACACACACATTAGCACTAGTATGAAAGAAGCTTCAGTGTTTTTGTCTACAGAATGGATAGTACAATTAGGGGCCCTGAAAATTATTTGTAATTTTCTGAGTTCTTCAAATAAAATGTCTAGCTAAATACATGAGTTTCATTTAAAAGCTCTTTTTGCTTAAGTGCCTTCAATTATGATTTGGTTTGGCTCTCCATTCACTGGCAATACATTCAGAGACTGAGAAAAGAGAAGTGTTAAATTTTGAACATTCTGCTTTATTTTTGCCATGAAATTTCAGTACAGATTTAGATTTCTGAACTTAAATGTAAGGAATCTCATGAGTGACAAAAGCCATAATGGCCTCTAACCTATCCAAGATTTTCTACAATTGTATATGTCACCAGATTACAAATATTTTTTTTCCAAGTCAAGAAAGTTTAAGGTCACTTCCTAAACTCCTACCTTTGATTTATCTGTCAGAGTTCCTCACCAGTGCATTGTTAGAAACCCTTTTTCATACATAGATGCCTTTTTAATAGGTCTACATATAACTATTTTAATTGCAACTAAGCCATTGCATCTGTGAAAATATATTCTTCATAGTGCCCACTTTTTCTTTGTAGCTCTTATACTAAATTGGGGATGGATTATATTAGAAAATCATGAAACAATTAACAAATGCAGTTACTGTTGCTTGGCATCCAAGCACTACGGACCCGATATTGATCCCAAAATGATCATTACTATTTTCAAAAGACACCTCCTTACCTGCCAATGAGTTAAAAATAAAATTTATCAGGAGATGGAGACAATATGGTTCAGAATCCAAACTCACTAAGAGAGGTATAATGCTCTCTTGCTTTGAAATGCAAACGAGTATATTAAGTACAATGTGGGGGCCATCTTTGATGAGAAGAATGTAAAAGACATAAACATATCAGATAATCTATCAATTCCATTTTCATAAGGTAATCTTTCTTAGAGTCTTCTAAGATTTCTGTTATTTGAACCACCCAGTGTGCAGTATCTGTTATGGCAGCCCTAGCTGAAAGGACAATCCCTTAGATTCATAGTGGCTTGAAAAAAAAAATGCCTCTTTATATACCATAGTATCCCCTATTAAAAACATAATGAAAGTCCTGTGTCATTGCATTATTTATACCTATATTTTAAAAATAGTTTGAAATGTCACAAGTAATAGGCAAAAAAGAAGAATCAAAGCTTCTATGGAATTTTAATGTCTACTTTACTGGGTGGTAATGAGAGAATTTAAAAAAATAAACTTTAAATAAGTAATTATTAAAAAGTAGAATTTTACACAATAAAACACAGCCAGAGTTTTTAAATAAACAATGTAGAGAGATTTGTTCCTAGTGAGACCAAATGTTCAATATAAGCATGTAAGGGTTTTTTTTTTTATTATATTTTTGGTTTTTTGAGACTATTTCCAATTTCCATTCTTCTCCTCTCAGATGGTTTCCATTTAGTCTATTTACTTCAGTTTCCTAACCCATAGTTTCCAATGTAAGTAATTTTCAGTGAAGCCACTTCAGAGCTGTGTTTCTGGAGTGTTGGCACTGTCATCATTATTTAAACCAGTATTGTTCTTTGAGATTTTCTAGTCATTCTCATACATTCTCAAATTTCAATTAGCACTGCACAAACATACATGCAGTCCTTTCTACCCATTCATTTGTCCCTAATAATTTTTGCCAACACATTCCACCAGGTTCCAAAGTTTATGGGGCTATGTATGATGTGACTTTGCCAAAACGTCTCACTGATTGTCTAGCTATTTTGCATATATTTTCTGTTGTTTTACAGATACCCAAGTACTTTTTAATTAAACTCAGTAAGATGAAAGTGTCCATGCTTGAGTTAACATTTCATATTCTGGTCCATTAGCTCTTTCCAAATGCATCTGGCAATTTTGGTTTGCATCAGCCTTCATAGTCCACTGTAATTCCTGTGCAAAGTTTCTGGCAGTGCTTGACTTTTCCTCTATAAAAACAATTTTAGATGAGCATTGGCATTGCTAAGTCCTTACCAAGGCAGTCGCTCAGGGTAGAGTCCATTTCAGATATGTCTCTAACATGATCAAAATAATCTCCTTGTTAGAAGTCAATTACAGAGGCCCCAGAGGCACTCTCATCCCTGTGAGGACAGCATGGGGCCCGAATAATGAAATTTTTATTTTTAGTCTCTTCTCATGACTGGTTATGTAACCCACTATAAATTAATTGGACTAAGTCCCTAAATCTGAGCCCATTCTGTCTCTTTTGTGGCCTTTTAGAGTAGAAGGGTAAAACATGTTTGCTAACTTTAATTCACTTCCCTTCGGCTTACTCTGGGATATTGCTCTATCAATACTCTCTCTTAAAACTGGCATTTTCCTCTCTCTTGCCCTTCTTTTATATTAACATGTTCATCTCCCACACTACTTTAAAACAATTCTCTATCAGCCTTGTCTCTTGTCTCTAGATATTTCTCTTTACCCCTCTCAATCTAGATAGGCTTCTAGAATATCATTTTCCACATGCATTCTTCCTAGCAGTGTTTGGCTTCTTTTTCCCTTTGATTAAAATTAATTTACATACAATGAAATGTTAAGTGTACAGTTGTATGAGTCCACAAAATGTATACAACTGTATGATCCACACCCCTATCAACATACAGAACAATTCTGTACCCAGAACAAGACGTAGTATCCCTGTCCAGTCAATCTCTCACCACCCAAGTAAACACTGTCCTTATTTCTATCACTAGTGTTTAGTTTTGCCTGTTGTAAAACTTCCCATAAGTGGAATCACACAATAGCTGCTCTTTGTGTCTAGCAAGTCTCTCTCAGTGTAGTGTTTTTGAGATTCAGCCATCCTGCTGTGTGTATAAGTACTTTGTTCCATTTTATCACTGACTACTATTCCATTGTATAGATATACCACAGTTTTTCCATTCTCCAGTTGACAGACATCTGGGCCATTTTCAGTTTTAGCTATTATGAAGAAAGCTACTACGGACATTCATGATCACAGCTTTTTTGTGGAAATATGCTTTATTTCTGTTGGATAAATACCTAGGAATGAAATTACTGTGTCACAGGGTAGATATATAATGTTGAGCTTTATAAGAAACTTCCTAACTTACTTTGGATTAACTTACATTTTTATAATCCACATAAGCCTTGTTCATTGAAACACATTAGACAACATATTTACAAAAAGCAAAAAAGCACTCTCCAAGACATCCTCAGATGGCTTCCCCTACACTGCTCATCTTTGTGGTAAGATTACTAATGATCTCCAGTTGCCACACTTAGTGGATCATTTAAAGAGCTCATCTTTTGACTTTGTGTGATATTTTGCACAGTTGACCCCTCATCCCTTGAAATTCTCTCTTTCTTAGACTTTTGGGACCCCTGTTCTCCTTTCTGTCTTCAACCTCCTGATAATTGGTCTCAGCTCTTTATATATTCCTTTAAAGATTGAATTTCACAGGCCTATCCTCAGTGCTCTTTTTTGTCTGGTTATCTACTTGGAAAATATCAAGCATAACCCTGGCTTTCATTGCCATCTATATGCACATGATTCTCAGGTTCCAATCAGGCCCTTTGTTGCTTTTGAGGTCCAGATTTATATTCTTTTTATTATCAACTGGTTATTTTCATGTGGCTATATTACATGTTTGTTCCACGGATGACATCATTTTCATCTTAATGTGCATAATAGTCATTAATGGATTTTTACCTCTAATATGTGGAATATAGTCAATAAAAGAGAGCCAAAGGGCTGGTTCTTTGATGATGAGATAATATGTGGCTACATTGTGACTCTGATGACTCAAAAGTTTGTGGTTTTTTGACTCTGATTTATAGTTTCTATATAACTGAAAGGATGCCACTCAAAATTTCTCATAATTCAATGGTCAAAGAAAACTTGTAATTCAATTGAATCTCAAGTAGATAATGCGCAAAGTGGGTAAGTGTTGGTGGTAGAAGTAGCAATTGGCTAACCTGGTATTTTAGGGAGAACAATCCAACCATGTTCCTAACATTCTGAGACCGATTCTTATTATCTCTTTGAACTCGGATGGAGCCATTCTTCTGTTAACCAACATAGACTGAAGTATTGAAGTATCAAAGTAAGCTTTTAGAAAGGAAGATGCAAAGCTTCTTTGTGTGTGAGATTTTATGTGTGTGTACAGCCTTGTAGATCTTGCAGATTTTTTCAGTGATTAGCCCATGAATACACTTGCTCACGCTAGGAAGCCAAGATGATTATTTTTTTTTTTTGAGGAAGATCAGCCCTAAGCTAACATCTGCCACAATCCTCCTCTTTTTAGCTGAGGAAGACTGGCCCTGGGCTAACATCCGTGCCCAACTTCCTCTACTTTATATGTGGGATGCCTGCTTCAGCATGGCTTGCCAAGCAGTGTATGTCCGCACCTGGGATCAGAACCAGCAAAACCGGGGCCGCCAAAGTGGAACGTGTGAACTTAACCACTGTGCCACTGGGCCAGGCCCTAGGAAGCTAAGATTTTTGACTCATTTCCCTTTTCTCATCCAGTTGATCAGTTTTGTTTGTCATTTTTAAGCTTTCCATACCCAGTAAGTCAATTTTAACTGTAAAATATCTGTTGTATGTCCCTTGTATACTTTGGTCTTATTCCTAAATCCTTACATAACACATATGTCCTTCCTTGTCTATAATATTAAAATAAATTCATTACTCTGCATCACAAATCCAGGTGCCTTGTTCTTCAGTCCATAACACGTATTGTTTACAGGGTAAATTCTTTTTAACACAATCTTATTATGTTACTACTCTATAAACACATCTTTGGCCAACCATTACCACCAAGCTTCCAAGATAGCATCTAGTATCCTTCGTAGGACATACTAAGGTTATTTTGTTAGCTGCTATATCTTTGTACCCTCTCTGTTTACTTACCAAATATTCACAGCTTCCGTCACTCTCTCACTACCATCTACTTTAGCCATAATTGAAGAACTTTCTACTCCTCAGACACAACATCCTCTTTCACATCACCATGCTGTGCACATGCTGCTAACCTTGCCTAACATCACTTTCTCCTTGCTGCCTACTTTGCATCCATGTATTCAGCCTTCATAGTTCAAATCAAACATGAGTAATTATGTGCAGCCTTTATTCTGACTGGCACTGCAATTCCGAATGTATGATATAAAAACAAAAGTCCTGGTATCTCTTTACAAAGAATATAATTAAATTTAGATAAAACTTAATAGACTTTAAAGCATATTCTTCATAATTACCACTATTGAGGTAAGTAAATTGAATTACATTTATGAGGCATCTTACTTGAGTATATATAAACAGAGGAATTAATGAAATGTGCCCCTCTCCCCCCAAAGCATGAAGAGAACTTCTACAAGACAGAAGAAGTGTCTAAGACCAATCAAATTTAAATGTAGTCACTTCAAGGCTTCAGCTTTGTCTTATAGTTTTAGGGTGCAGCTATTAAGAGCAGTCTCCCTTAGTAAAGGCACTGCTATCATTTTTTCTAGGCAAAGATGGACAGGGGAAAAAAAGAACTAATTACGGAATAATGCATAGGATTAATTTCAATGTGGAAAAAGCAAATATTCCAGTTATGGACAGTTAGAAAGATTTTTTTTTTTCTTATATTTTTGGTCTTGGTTGCAAATGTGTTGTAAGGATCTGGAAGGTAAAAGTGACAAGTAGCTGGTTGGAAAGACATACACATACATAGTTCAAATTATGGAAAGGGTGGCAAAATGGAGCACTTAAGCTTAGTCAAAAGGATGCACCACCACTCAGATCCATGGATTGGTACCACATGGGGCATATCAAGATATTCATTCTGGGGCTGGCCCGGTTGCCGAGTGGTTAGGTTTGTGCACTCCACTTCAGTGGCCCAGGGTTTTACTGGTTCAGATCCTAGGTGTGGACATGGCACCGCTCGTTGGGCCACACTGAGGCAGCGTCCCACACGCCACAACTAGAGGGACCCACAACTAAGAATACACAACTATGTACAGGGGGGCTTTGGGAGAAAAAGGAAAAATAAAAAAATCTTGAAAAAGAAATGATATTCCCTCTAAGGTGAAGAAAAGTGTTGCATCTCGCTCTTCCTACAACCAAAAAGGAGGCGTAATGTCTAGTGCTTTGGATTTTGGAGACAACATATTCCTCTGGCCCATTCATCAGTGATCTGAAAGCTACTGGTTTTCAGTGGGGCCCAGAAAAGGAGAAGACTTTGCGACAGGTGCAACTGCTGTGCAAGCTCCTCTGCCACTTGAACCATAAGATCCAGCAGATTTAATTATGCTTGAAGTGTCAGTGGAAGATAGGGATGTTGTTTGGAGCCTTAGGCAGTTCCCTATAGGTGAATCACAGCACAGACCCTTAGGATTTTGGAGCAAAGCCCTACATATAATTATTCTGTTTGAGAAACAGCTCTTGGACTGCTACTGGGCCTTAGTAGAGATTCAATGCTTGGTCATGGGCCATTAAGTTACCATGTGACCTGAGCGTTCTATTGTGAACTGGGCATTATCTGGCCCACCAAGCCATAAAGCTGGGCATGCACAGTAGCACTCCATCATCAGTGGAAGTAGTATATACATGATCAGGCCTGAGCAGGCCCTGAAGGCAAAAGTAAGTTACTTGAAATGACCCAAATGCCCACTCTTGCTATACTACCATCTCTCTCCTAGCCTGCACCTATGGCCGGATGGGGTGCCTATGATCATTTGACAAAGGGAGAGAGGATTCAGGCCTGCTTTACAGATGGCTCTGCATAATGCTAGATAACTGCAGCAAGTATTGCAGCCCCATTCTAGGCATCCCGGAAGGACAGTGGCAAAGGGTAATCCTCCCAGTGGGCAGAAGTTTGAGCAGTACACTTGGTTGTTAACTGCTCGGAAGGAGAAATTAGTAGACTTGTAATTGTATACTGATTTATTGGCTGTGGCAATGGTTTGGCTGGATGGTCCAGAACTCACCAGAAACATGATTAGAGTACTGGTGACAAGGAAACTTGGGGAAGAAGTATGTGGATAGCATTCACTGAATGGGCAAAAAATGTTAAGACATTTATATCCCCTGTGAATGCTCATTAAAGGGTGATCTCAGCCAAGGAAGATTTCAATAAGCAAGTGGAAAGGATGACCCATTCTGTTCTGTGGATATCAATGTCAGTCTCTTTCCCCAACCATTCTTGTCATTTCCCAACGGGCTCAAAGCGGCCATGGTGGCACAGATGGAGTATATGCATAGACATAGCAACATGGATTTCAACTCAGCAAGGCTGACCTGGCTATAGTCATTACTTAGTTCCCAATCTACCAAGAGTAGAAACAAACCCCTAGTCCCCAGTATGGCACCATTCTCTGAGGTGATCAGCCACCTACCTGGTGGCAGATTGATTACATTGGACCACTTTCATCACATAATGGGAGGCTTTTGTTCTACTTGAATAGACACTCACACTGAATATGGATTTGCCTTCCCTGCATGCGATGCTTTTGCCAAAGCTACCATCCATGGACTTACAGAAAGCCCTATTCGCCATCATGGTGTTCCACACAGCATTGCTTCTAATCAAGAAACTCACTTCACAGCAAAGAAGTGTAGCATTGACCCACACACATGGAATTCACTGGTTTTACCATGTTCCCCACTATCCTGAAGCAGCTGGCTTGATAGAAATGACATTTTGAAGACTCAGTTACAGTGCCAGTGAGGTGACAATATTTTGCAGGACTGTGAAAGGTTCTCCAGAAGGCTGCATATACTCTGAATCAACAGTTAAAATTGGACTGCCACACCACAGTGGAGGCAAGGAATACCTCCAGAATACAAGGGATCCCTTAGGATGTCTGTTAGGATTACCATGCCCAGTGATTTCAGTTAATGAAAAACAACTCAGTCCAGGCAAGGTTATTATTGGCCCAGACCCTTCGGAAATGAAGGCTTAGGTCACTTCACTAGATAAAGAACCATAACTACTGAGTGGCTTGCTGAACGCAAAAGGTACAGAATGGATAGTAAAAGAAGGTCATTATAATACTAGCTACAACCACATGACCAGTTACAGAAATGAAGACTATAATTTTTATATGTATTCTTTCTTATTTTGTTATAAATATGTTTCTATATTTATTTAATATATATAATTATTTAATCATGCCATAATATAATTATTATATAATGTAATACAAAACATTATAATAAATAATATATTAATATTATATAATAATATATTAAAGATATGTTAGTGTATACTTATATTAATATATATTAAGCAAATATCTTTGTTTTTCTCTTTTATTCTCTTATCATGTAACATAAAATTTATTCACTTACCATCAGAATTGACTAATTATCATAATATCGTGTATCCACTTATAATATATATTATATTTTTTACAGCATAATATTTAAGTTACGAGATACTAAGGTATTTAAGTTAAGGAGAAGAGTGAACACTCAAAGACTTTATCTCCTATTCTGAGAAGGGTTAGTGCATTTTTAGTTGCATGCAGGATAGTTGTATCATGTTAGGTGGAATTATGACCTTGTTATTGTCTTTACCGGAAGTTAAGTGTAATTTAAAGATATGTGTATGAGTGCCAAGTTGACAAGAGGTGGCCTTGTGATGGTTAGTTTTATATGTCAACTTGACTGGGCTATAGGGTGCCCAGATGTTTGGTCAAACATTATTCTGGTTGTGGTTCAAGGGTGCTTCTGGATGATATTAACTTTTGAATTGGTAGACTGAGTAAATTGAGTAAAGCAGATCATCTTCCCCAACGTGAGTGGGCATACAATCCACTGGGGACCTGAAAAGAACAAAAGGTGGGTAAGGGAAAATTCATGCTTTCTCTCTGGGATGAGCTGGGACATCGATTTTCTCCTCCACTTGGGCTGGAACTTAGACCATCAGTTCTCCCAGTTCTTGGGCCTTAGGAGTTGGACTGGAACTACACCACTGGCTCTCCTGGGTCTCCAACTCGCAGATGGCAGATCAGTGTACTACGCAGCCACCATAATGACATAAGCTAATTCCTTTGTGTGTGTGAATATATATATATACACACACACACACACACAAACATTCAAAAATATGTGTGTATATGTGAATATATATGTATGTACATGTGTGTGTCTCTCTCTATATATTTGAATATTACAGAATATATAATGGTATTATAAATGTACTATTGATTCTGTTTCTCTGGAGTACTCTGACTAATACAAACATATGTTTTAAGGACCTGTAAGGTAAAAGTGACAAGCAGGTGGTTGAAAAAGTAGCTACTTTGTTTGGGTGATGGAGAGGACCTCAACAGGGAGAGCTTAAGCTCAGTTAAAAGGGTCTACAACTACTCGGATTCATCCTATAGTTGTTACTTGGGAATGCCATTCCGATGTAACAAGTTTGTTTGCATTTCAAGTAACATCAATATCCTGAATTTTATATAAAATTTCCTGATTTTTAAACTTTGATTCTTTAAAAACTATAGTGTGTTAAATAAAATATTATTGAAGTTCATGAATAGGCTGCTTCTTTGCATTCTGGTTAAACTGTAGTGTGTGTGTGTTTTTCTGTTATATGTATGAACATGATTCAATGGGATTCAAACCAGATAATAATTAGAGAAGGAAAGGTTCTATATGACCATCAGGAAAAAAAATATATGTCCACCATTCACACTATTGAGAAAATTCTAAAGAAGACCAGAATTATTACATTTTTATATAATAGACTGTGGAGCCCTGTGGGATTTTTCTTCTAGACTGAAAACCCCCTATTTTGGTAAATGCACTCTGATGGATGGGTTTGGGGATGAACAATTTATGTGGATAGAAGGTGTGGCTTCATGAAAGGTAGGGTGGTCAAGAAAAGGATTATTTCTGAAAAAGAATAATAATTCAAGGAAGGTAGCTGCATCATGATAAGGAGAGAAATAGTGTAGCCCAAGAATTTCAAGCTTTGATCTTGATCTGTGATGAGATCTGTGGGCCCATGGAAGAGTAAGGAGGTATGCTCGACTCAAAGCAATATTTCAGGGACAAACTCAGAAGCAGTGTGGCGTGCTTTCCTTCCCTACTTTCTAAATGTGTTTGGGCAAACTGTCTCCTTAAGAGAAAAGGGAAAACTGACCCTTGATTTTTAATTGGATTTCTATTGTTTTTGAGATTATATATCCATACGCGCACATAATATATCTAATAATTTCATATTATATACAATTTTTATGTTATCTTAGGTCATAATCAGAGTTAGGTAATAAAACAAAACAGAAAAATAACCATGGATTGAACCATTCTGATGTCTTAGAAATTACAATGAAGAGATAAAGGATTATATGATGCATCACATTAATACAAATTTCACAATCTCGATACTTTAAAAATATTACAATATGCCTTATAACTAATTCAAACTCAACTTAAAAATCATATCCTCAAAGGTGAGCCAAGGAATTTTATAATCCGAAAATAAGTCACCGCTCTTCCCAAGCCTTGAAAATACTTAAAATTTAACTCTTTACTTCTGTATCTGTTGGCAAAATTGCGAATTAACAACGTAAGAAAAATTTAATAAATCATATATGTTTTCTGTACCAAAAGAATAGCCGTAGCTGCCAGTAAATTTACTTCAGATTTTTGGAAGCTCAGTTTTATAAGAAGAGGTAGCTTGAGTGATCTAGTTAAGAATACTATAGAGTATAACGTGTTTTCCTTTATCTACAATTCTTCTATTCCTAAGGGGAACATTTTTCAAATAAAGCAGAATGTACTTTCTCATTCCAAGAGTGAAAAAAGTATTCATATCAAAAAGATGAAAATGTTATTTTACTGCTTGGGAGTGGAATGAAAACAACATTTTGGTATTTTTCTCCTCTTTGCCTATTTATCTCTGTCATTCTTCCAATTTATTAGTACATAAAGATTAATGGAAAATAGTAAAATGCAACCTAGGAATATATGTAAGGAAACAAAGGTAAAAATTGGTACCAGCAGAGGTTTTTAATACACCCAGAAAACATGAAAGGAAACTGGAGTTAGGAAGAAAGCAGTTGCCCTGTTCCTTTTTTTTCACTTAAACTAGTAAGGCTTGGGTTTCCAAACAGCAACTTAGAGAAAAAATAATTTTAAATTAAATGGCACTGTTTTGCAAATCTACTTGTTTTCCATTCTTTTTATCAAATCTCTCACACCTATGTAGCACTATATACCAAGGGAAGCAGTCATTAAATTTCTAGCCAGCATCCATCCATCCGTCTAGCCATCCAATAATTAGTAAATTACAGATTTCATTTTCATTTCCAATTTAAAGTTTGATTGAAATAGAAGACATAGTTTTTAGAACTTAAATAATTATTTAAAGGAACGTATGTCAAGAGACCAAGATTGTAACCATATTTTCCCTTTGAAACTTTGGGCAGGTTCCTGTCTCTTTAGTAAGATTCTGTTGACATCTCAAAGTGTATTAAATTATACGGAGCATAGTAGTAAGCTCTGATATTTTAAATGAGGCTTGCTAAAGTTTACTGAGCATAGTCAAATTTCTAATTAGAGTTTCTAGTTTATTTTACAGAGAAAAAATGTCAATGATAGGGTAATTTCAAAAATAAATTTATGAATGATTGAGACTTAAAAGTGAGTTCATTATCTGAACCTCTTTTTTGATCTAATGATCCTTCTATCTTCAAAATTAAGTACTGCTGGCATTTGCTTTTCTTCGTGTAACCTCCTGTACTTTATGTTTCTTAAAGAAACCATTGCTATAATATTTCAGAAGTGATATTTTTTAGTTGGCAAATATTTGACGAACTTCAGTGAAAAAAACTGTGTGGATTTTTTTTTGTTGCGATTTGTTTGTTTGTTTTATAAGTAATGTGAGATTTTGGAGGTGAAAGGGATCTTGTGGCTAATTTGATTTCCACACTAATTTTATAGATGATCAAAGTTAGTCTCAAAAAAAGCATTGGATTCTATATGTCATTGAGAATTTTTGCAGCAGAACTGAGGTTATATTGCACTTTTAAAAAACAATATCACACTCTCAAGTTTTCTGTGGAAAACGTAATCACCTTCAGAGAAAAATAAGCCAGAAGTTTAAAGCTTTTTCTCTTTTTCCCCCTAATTCTGGTTTGTGGTTATGTTTATGGTTACTTTGCCTATTCATTTTGTTCATTTGATTGTTTATTTTTTCTTGGGAGGTTTAATTTGGTTTTCTGCTGAAGTCCTTGTAACTGAGGCACAACTAGGAAAACCCTCTACAACGTGCTTTTGTCAAAATTGAATTCAGTTGGAAAACTTAGTAAATAAGTTAATGGAAAAATCACCCAATTTGTGGGTTAGGGAACCAGTCCCCAGGTTCACATTGTCACTACCCAACCATGTGACTTGTGCATGTGGCTTTCCCAACTAAATGAAAACATTGTAATAGAATATCTGTATGTTCCCTTCTGGGTCACAAGTCTCTGGCTCTGTGATTATAGACATGAATATGAATCACTGCCCTCGAAAACACATTTTATAAAACGGGACTTAGCCACCCTTCAAAAGAATAATCTAGATTTTTTCCTAATAACCAAAGTAAAGAAGAATACAGTGAAGAGATGGTTCATATTCATCAAAGTTTGGAGTAAGGGAAGACTTTTTTTTTTTTTCTTTACCACAGTATCTATTCATTTGGATTCACATTTATACCTGACTCATAAAGATTTGTTAAGCATGAGGATAAATTTCACAATTACGTTTTGAATTCACAATGCAAGAAAAGGGCCCATGGAAGCATACAGATGTTGCAATTTTACTTCACAAAACTAAGGCACAAAAGCCAGAAATTCCAACTGAAAATCCATAGATTTTTTTACCAAAACATTGGAAATTGAGAAGGATTGAAAAATAAAATCTGGTTTGAGATATGAGTACCAAGTAGTTGGGTAATGTGATTATTTTTAATGCTGTTCAAACCCGAATTCCAAAAATAAGCGAGAGACGAAAGAAAATTATACAGGAGAAGACGGGTTTAAAATTTGCAGTATTGCTTTGGTCATTGCTATTTATGTATTCTACTCATGATTTCCACATGGAAAAATGTGCTCATTAATTTCCTAAAGGAAAAAAATGCAACGATTTAGAATACTAATAGTTAAGTAATTATATAAATGACATTTTCCTGTTTCAAAATCCTAGTTCATGTTATATGGCAATGAATAACCTTTCTTTGAATGTAAAGCAGAAAGTATAGATTCAGGCATAAATAATCAAAGGATAATGGTAGTGTTATAAATATTGGTGGAAAAACAATTGAAAATATATGAATTTAAATATTTAATACCATAATACAAGTGTGCACCATTCAAGTAACTTTTTGAGATCTCTTTTTTTGGCCCTTTAACTTTCTTTTGAAAAGGCAGAAAATTCTGCTTTAATGAAGATTAGCTATTTAAGTGACATACAAAAAGTACCATATACCTGCAATATATTTATGTGGCAAATAAGGACAAAATTTACAATTAAACTTAAGTTTACCTCACTCTAAAAATTGAGTTCATTCAAAATAGAAGCTTAATATGTAGGCTTAGAACAAAGGTGAGAATTTTCCACATGATAGTTTTATACCACAGATTTAACATCTAGAAAGGAACAGTCTTGACTGCAGTTTTGATTACTGTCAAAGAAAGAAGAAATGAGCATAATTTTATTTTAGTAGAATTTGAAAATTGGATCCAATTTTTCATTAAAAATTTCATATTTATCTTTAAGAAAATAATCATGATGTTATATTCTGCTTTGCCTTTTTAAAAATACTTATTTAACCTTTATAATTGTATTTTATTGTTCACTGCCAGTGGTACTCCAGCTACTCTTCCTTCATTAAAAAATTATCCCCAAACTTAGCAGTTTAACACAACAATTTTTTATGTTCTCTGTGGTTTCTATGGGCCTCTATGTGGCTGATCCTCAGCTGGGAAGACCCAATGGCTGGGGTGACTCAACAGCTAGAGACTAAAATCCTCTGAAGGCTCATTGATTTACATATCTGGCACCTAGAGAGGGATGAATCTAAAACTAGGATTGTCAACCAGAGCACCTTTATGTGGCTTCTCCATGTGGCTTAGCTTTCTCATAACATGGGGGCTTCAGGATAGTCAGACTTCTGCTTGGTGGCTCAGGATGTCAAGTGTACACACACACACAGAAAGAAGCTACATTGCTTTTTTATGAGCCTGCCTCACAAGTTGTACACTGTTACTTCTATTGTACTCTGTGGAAGCATCATAAGTCTTCCCAGAATCAACGAAAGAGGTCACAGACGAAGATATCCATATTTGTTTCCAGGAAGATTAGCCCTGAGCTAACATCTGCTGCCAATCCTCAACTTTTTTCTTTCTCTCTCTCTCTCTCTTTTTTTTTTTTTTTTGCTGAGGAAGACTGGCCCTGAGCTAACATCCGTGCCCATCTTCCTCTACTTTATATGTGGGACGCCTGCCACAGCCTGGCTTGACAAGCTGTGTGTAGGTCTGCACCAGGGATCCAAACCAGCAAACCCCGGGCCGCCGAAGAAGAACGTGTGAACTTAACTGCTGAACCACTGGTCTGGCCCCAGAGATATCCATATTTTTATCCCATAGGGCTAATCAATTCAAGATTTCACAGTGAAATAAAACAAACAAACAAAAAAACCCAAGATGTCCAGGACATGCTTATACGAATTATTCTTCATTTGCATCGTCAAAACAAGTGTTTGCATATTAATCACTCTGTGAAGGCTCTTAGCAAGGAAAACTTTTACTTTTTTTTTTTTTACTTTTTTTTTTAAGATTTTATTTTTTTTTCCTTTTTCTCCCCAAAGCCCCCCGGTACATAGTTGCATATTCTTAGTTGTGGGTCCTTCTAGTTGTGACATGTGGGACGCTGCCTCAGCGTGGTTTGATGAGCAGTGCCATGTTCGCGCCCAGGATTCGAACCGACGAAACACTGGGCCGCCTGCAGCGGAGCACGCGAACTTAACCACTCGGCCACGGGGCCAGCCCCAAACTTTTACTTTTTTTAAATATGAATTTCTTAAATGTATTTTTAACAAAAATCTATTAAACGTTTTAGGAAATGCTATAATATTTGATTGCATTTGAGGTAATTATGCTTTTCATCATGCCTACACCTAATCCTTACGAAATGCTCTATTGAAAATCTGTTTCAAATAATCATTTAACAGAACATTTTGATATTTTAGCCTTTTGGTTTATTTTTGCACTTTTTTTGGTTAATTGAGAATGAACAGAGTTTAGCTCATTCTTGACCACCCAGGTTATAAAATCATGTCATAGACAGCTGTGTAAATTCTTAAAAACAAGAAAGATAACTATCTGTTCTGAACAGTTCAACCCCAAGAAAACTTATTGGATCTCTCAAGTTTCTTCCAGTTTCATTATTTTTGTGTTAAGAAATTTTAGGAAGGTATTGCATGCTGACATTTGAGATCAAAATATTGTAAATTTGCAAATGTATCTCCAGTGCAATGTTTCCTCACTGTTGGTTGGAACAGACTGATGGAGATGCAGGAATGGGTGTGCTATTCTTCCATTATTTTCTCTATCTAGAGGAAATCATTCAGCACACATTCTTTTTTATATCTATATTTCAAAAAGACAAGCTTAACGATGGGAATAATGAAATGTATTTGTTTTATGACTCTTCTTGTCTTTTGTATAACCGTGTCCTTTATATATGGTAAAATAAAAAGAAATCTCAGCTGAGAGATTTATGGCATGTGTGGGGTGGGGGTGGGGGTAGAAAATATAATCCTGTAGTATGTGTCCATTATGCCTTGGTTGTCAAATTCAATGCCTGATATTAGGCATTCCAAATACTTCACAGCATCTATCCTCACTAACTCCATTTTAAACTTATAAATGTCTTACTCTTTATTGTATTTTAATTTGTAAGTACTTTTGGTAAGTATAAAAAGTGTGGTAGAGTTATACAAATATAATAATAATCAGAATGTCTAATTTTTTGAAACTCTATGTAAATGAAGATGACGAATGCATTTATTAGAAGGAATTATCTCTGGATATCGAATTTTGAGCCAGAGAACGGCAAGCAGACTCTTTTGGGTTACGCTGAGGAGGAGGCTCCTGCAGGAAAAAAGTTGGAAAATATATCCTAAGGACAGATTACAGCACAAGGCTAAATGAGCTAACCATTATTAGCTAAGAGGTGAAAACCACACATCAACTATATATGAGATGGGAGAAGTCCAAGAACGGAAGTTATCAAGTTATCATGCTCTGGAGTCAAAGGGAATCCACAGCAAAGGGCAATTCAGCCGGTGAGTAGTAAGGACTTATGAGATCTTTCCTGCAGGAAGAATTGTGGTCAACTCTTTGATGAATGTGTGTGGATACAAAGAAAGTTACCACTGCTTCAACTCCAAAATGGTTCTTGTATTGCTGCCTAATGCTCTTTAACTGACGGTACTTACTGCCTTAATCCTATATAAATCTCTAAAACATAAAGTTTCCTATGAATGTAACACATAAATCTGAATGTTTTTCAAGATATCTTTACTCTGAGACAGGAGGCTGAGCTAATTTAGGCATATGAGAGTTCCAGAGTGTTGGTTAGCAGGTTTAGGAGAGGTTGAGGTTAGAGGGAAGAGAAAAGAGAAAGGAAGCAGACATGGAAGAAAATAAATGTAATGTTTACAAAGGACATGCAGTATATTGAGAAGAGCATTAGCATTAGACACTTGGACGCTTTTAATGGTGTGAACTAAATTAATCAATTAAACCTTGCCTTCCTATTATAAAACTTACCTCTTCATCATGTGTTGTTTTCATCACTTAGGATCTTAGTAATTAGGTTCACAAGTGAGATTGACTCTGATTTTCTTTTATCATATTATTCTTGTCCAGTTTGATCATCAAACTAATTTTAGACTCATATTATATTTTGGGAGCTTTCTATTTCATGGAAGAGTCTGTATAGAACAGAGTTGATCTGTTCCTTTAAGTTTTGGTATAACTCACCTGTACAATTTTCTGGATTTGAGAGAACCAAAGACAAAACTTTTCAATTTTACCACTTACCAGAGACTTGTTCTCAATGTAAACTTGTTATAGGGCCGTTTGGTCTACCACATCAAACCAGACAGTCAGCAGAAAAATCTGCAATATGAAGGAGGATGACATAACTTTAAGCTTTTTAGTAATATTAATGATTAAATGAAATTATGTAAGTTGTTACTCTTATGTTTTCTACTATGCAAATATTGGTAGCATTTATGAATGATTTAACCAAATATATAAGCATTGAATCTGGATACTTCTCCTCTTCATTTGAAATATGACCTTGTTTAGTAGTTTGCTTCTCACCAACATTGTGATTTTGAAGTTTGCTAAGAGTTTACTGCACGCAATCTTTAACCTAAGCCTTAAAATGTAGCAAACATTTTAAGTCAAACTTTCTGTTTTGGGATTTTCTTTATCCATCACCTTTATTGAACTTGAAATGCTTTCAACTTTCACATGGTACTAATTTTGGTCATATTTATTAAATAGCTTTTTCCTTTTAAGATAAAATATATTTCTTTTTATCGAGAAGGGAAGAAATGAAAGCTCTTTCCTTAAGTCATATTGGAAATTAGGATAAGAAGTTTATGGCAAAGAAAATCAGAGTGGAGAGCATTAAGATTTCTTGTATTTTGTTGGTTAGAAATTTCTTAATGAAAACAAACTTCTGGACATTATCCAAGGAAACATAAACTTCGACTACATAACATCAACAGTTCTCGATGACAAAAGGAAACTTTGAGAAAGCATCATGGTTTTCTTTTTTAATTGGAGTCTTTTTATGTAAACACAATCAATCACTATGAAATTCTAAGAAGTTATCTATATAATATGTTAAAGCATTAGGAAATATTGTAATATTTAAATGTCTGGAAGCATTTGTTCATTGCATGTCAGATAGTAACTAAGATTTTGGCATTGTTTACCTTCAATAGTAGCACAAATATGCAGAATTTATAATCTGAGTTGTCCTTTGAATAGCATTTTAGAATTACAAGTATTTTCACATCGTTTGTTTTAATCTTCTCCAATGTATCTGGAGCAGCTTTATGTGACTACACGTTACATCAGGTGTTACGAATGCCATTTAACAACTGAAGAGAGCAAGGTTGAGAAAAGTTAAATCACACATTAAGTGGCAGAGTTGACACTGGTATCATCACGTCTCTTGGAATTCAATGATTCCTATAAGACAATATAAGACAAGAAGGTGATGGCAATAAATTATAATGGCATGCAGAGTCTGAAAGGAAAATATGACAGTAATAATAGGAATAGACATTAGTAAAGTTTATGTTCTGTGTTTTACGTATCATATCTCATTTCATGCTAATAACAACTTTGTAAGGGAGAAAGACTTATCATCAATTATCACATGGCAACTCTAAAATGTTAACTAATTTGCCCAAGGTCACAAAACCAATCATTCTGGTTGTGTGCTATAGCATCAACTTCAAAACAATCAAAATGAAGACCCCTTAAAATTTAATAGGAGATGCTGTTCAAAGCTACAAGTTTTAACTACTAACATGTCAGTTTATCTGAGATTTGAAACCCATTCATTTTAAATAAATATTTGAAGTTAACAAATATGTTTCATATCCTTGATAGTTCTGCATTTTTGACAGTCCAGGAAATAAGGGAAAAGTATAAGGAAAACATTCCAGAATTTTAGAAAAGCAACATCTAAAGCAGCTGGTTCTGGTTTTTCTTGGCCAATTCATATTTAAATTAGTTCCATTTTCCTTATTAGAAGCTACCACTAAAGTCTTCCCGACCTGCCAACCACTCACATCTATTACTTTGTCTTATAAAATTATAAAACAGAACAAAAAGAAATGAAAAAGTTAATACATCCTGTGATATGGGATATTGTTGCTTTGAACATTTTAAGACAGAATTTATATGGAACCAGATTAATTTTAAGGAACTCCCTGTGGGTTCTGTTTGTTGTTTTGAATTGCTTTAATAGTAAACTTGCATTATTTATGTTTATTAATATTTAGAATGCACTCTGCAAGGATGATTTTCATCTGAGTTATAATTAGTCTCAGCAGATGAATGCAATAAAATGATTATAAACAACTTTGTGAGATCATTATCAGTGTCGTGGGAGAAAATGTTAAAACACTACTCCGATGTTTTACCTTCAAAGATCCATTCAGATGAGCTTCAACCCATTTAAAATCTTAAATAGATTATATTAAACTTATTTTGTTCCTTGTAAAGTTGGTGAACTTCTCATACTGGTTCACTCGTCTAAAATCCAACTCAAATTTCTTCCGTCTAAAATCTTTAAGCATTGTTTTGTTATTCATTTCTGAATTTAAAGATATAGTCTTTGTGAAATATTTGGAAAATATAGAGTGATAAAAAGAACTACATAAACATCATCCATAAACTTATCATGCAGAGAAAATAGTTACTGGCTTTTTGGCGCATTTCTTTTAAATGGTACATATGATGATGTGCATGTTGGTATGGTACATGTGTATTATATGTACTTTACACAATTGAGTTAATACTTTGTGTACAATATCTTGAGTTATTTTCACTCAACTATATAACACCATAAAACAATAGCTATGTTTACTGTAGTTTATTTATTTTTTAAATAGTTTTTAAGACTTTTTTTACTAACCAAATAATGCAGATGTACCATAGTGAAATTAACCAATTCACTATAATACCTTTAAGTGATGTTTTTAATTTGTCAATGTGACAAATAATAGCATCATAATCATTATCATAGCAATAGACTTGTTTGCACATTTCCTCTGTCTAGATAAATACGGTTTTTGAATCAAAGCTTATTATATAATTTTTAGAGTTTTTCATATACATTGTCAAGTTATAGTTCAGAAAAGTTTCATGTATTTACATGACTACCAGTATTTGAGTATCTTTCTTAAGAATACTAAATACTGCCAGTAACAATATTTGCATATTTAATAAATGTAAGTGTCTTATTTTATATTTAATCTATTCAGCTATTTATAAGAAGGATTTTCTTTGTTTCAAATAAACACTTATAATTTTTCCAAGAATTTTTAAAATAAATTACTTATTATAAACGTTTTCCATTTTCTAAGAACAGATTTTACAGGATTTTATCTAATGTATTTTTGTTGCTGATATTTTAAAAAGCCACATAATGGGACTGCTTTTGATATTTTATAGCATCAGCACAATTAAAAATACATTTTCCTACTTCTGCTTTCTTTGTTTTTTTAAAATTACTTTATAATTTAATCAAAAGCATAGTCTACATTTTTATTCTTTTTATTAATTAAAAATATGTATACCTTTTGGGGCAGTCCTTGAGTTTCGATAAGTGGTATTCTTGCATTTTTTATTTGCTAAAAACTTAGAAATTTTAATCGACCAATAGGGCTTATTTGGGGTTATTTGCATCTTCAGGCAATTTGATTATTTTTCGTTGATACATTTTTGTAGCTAAGTAATTATTATGATAAAAATAAATGGTATATACAATTAGCTCCATGGACATTTTGACACCAAATTATATTTTTTCTGAAGCATTTTCTGGATATTGTACGCCAATAAGTTCAACTTCAATTATCTTATTTATATTATTGACTTTTTCCACTATGTATGATTTCCTTTTTGATACGCCCATTGCAACACATTCTCCTCTGGTTTCTTGTCTACAGCCACGTCTCTTCATATTTACTTCATGGTAAAGTCCCAGGTCTTCTTTTTCTTCTCTCTCTCTGTGCTCCTATCTGAATTGATAACATTCAGTAGTACCATGGTTTCAAACAAAATCAATATACATACAACCCCACATTTATATCTTTACCTTTGATCTCTCCATTGAGCTTCTCAAATCTACTTGACATCTCCATTGGGGTTATCAATCAACAGCTTCCACTTTACTTGTCCAGAAGAGAATTCTTCTTTGTTCAACCTAAATGTCATCCTTGATTCCTATCCTCCTTTTTCCCCACTCACATTCTGCCCATCAACGTTATACTGTCATTTCTAACACAAAATGTGTCCCCAATCTGCCTGCTTGCCTCCTCCACTAATGTCCCTTCTTTAGCCATTACAGATGACCTTGAACCAAGTCCCCATTATCTTCTTCCAGCATCTCTGCTAAATTCTCCAGTATATATCCCAACTTTCCCTCATTTAGATTTTTTATCCATTTTTCTCACATCCTCTCTATCAAACTCTCCATTGTTTTCCCATTACATTTAGTGTAAGTCCAAACTTTTTGTCTCTGCCCATCCTATATCTGGCACCTCTTTATCTACGTTGCTCAACTTCTAGCACTCTTGTCTTTCCTCTCCGCATTGACCTCAGGTATTTTCACTTTGTAATCTCCCCACTGGGAGTGTTCTTGCCCTAATTTTCATGTAATTGGCTCCTTCTTACCACTCATGTCTCAGCAAAAGTGTTTTCTCAGAGAAGCCATTGGATTAACTTTCCTAATGCTATATTCCCATCATTTTGTCCCTCACTTACATGCCTTATTTTTGTATAGAAACAATATTAGAAAACATTTAATTATGCATTTACTATTAAGTTTTATTTTATCTCCTTTATTAGAATATTATTTTAATAAGAGCAGGGGCTGTCAAACGTGCACATTAGTATACTCCCACTGTGCAAAAAAAAAACCCAAAAATAATGGGATCCCTAATATGAAAAACTAGCATATCCTTATTGTGAATTATAGGTTTTATCAATACATGATGATACTTTTTATATTATTTGAGGCTATTTTGCTTTAACTTCAACTAATATTAATATTCCATTTCTGCATATTTTACTTTTACCCAATATAATTTTGCCTAGTCTTTCATTTTCAACTTTTTTGTTGTCTAGCTTTTAATTTTCAACCTCATTTTTTAAATTATCTACTGCAATCAGCATGTAATTAGATTTTGTTTTGTAAGACAATTGGAAGACTTTCTGTTTTAGTAGATAAGTTTAAACCAATTATGTTTATTATCATAACTGACAACTTCTATCATATTTCTTCATGCTTTTATTTTTTAATGACATCTTGTTGATTCCTTTGTCTTTTCTTTGATCACCTTGGCAACGCAAAGATATTTACTTCTAGTTTACTTCTACACGTGCTTATAAGTTTTACCCACTATTATACGTATGGTTTTATGATTGCCAAAAATTTAAATGTAAAGTTATATTCTGATTGACCTACAGGAGAGATAAGGGCTTCAGAATGTTCTCCTTACCCTGATCCCTTTCCACTTGTTCTTAGTGAAATCTGCAATTTCCAAAGGTATTATTGTGACTGTTTTTCAAATTTTATTATTTGTTTCGGTAGTTATTGTTTACTCTGTCATTAACCTTTTTTACCATGTATAGCTATTTTTCTACTTCCCTTTATACCATTTTAAAGCTTTAGTACAATTTTTGACTCCTCACCTGTTCTCTTACATTACGTTTTTCTTTCATGAGTATGTGATTCTGATATATACTTAAAATAATTAAATACTGATTGTGAAAGTATTGACAATTTTTTCGCATATATTTAATATAAAATATCAAACTAAAATTCTAACCCTAGATGATGGGATGGGGGAGATTTTAATCAATATTTAATATAGTCTAAGATCATTGGTTTGAGGAAGGGAATTAAAATGTTATTTTCTTCTTCTAGAATTGTTATAGCTTAATCTTTTATGATTATGGCTATGATCCATTGCAAGTTAATTTTATTATATAATGTTAGGTAAGGATTGAGGTTCATTTTTTCCGTATGTATATCCTGTTGTTCCAGTACCAATTGTTGAAAAGGCTATCTTTTCCCATAGACTCACTTTGGCACCTTTATTGAAAATCAATCGTCCATATATGTGTGGCTATATTTCTGAACTGTTTGATTCTATTGAGAACGTACACTTTTGAAATTAGTACTCAAGTATTTATTTAATTCTAGAAAATTGTGGAAAATTCTAATATGTCTTTTGAAATATTTCTCCTGTCATTTCCTACATTCTTTTCTTTTGGAACGCCAACCTATTCTATGCGTTTTAAAATCTCTCAATTTTTTCTCCCTAACTATCCTTTCATATTTTGTATCTTTTTATTTCTCTATGCTTGCTTATATTTGGATATTCTCCAATTTATTAATTTGTGTTTCTTAATCAAAAAATTCTATCTTTAACAGTCTTTTGAAAATTTTATTGAATATACACTTAATTTTCAGATTTCTAATTAATTCTTTGATTTATATATTTCTTTTTGTTTGTCTGATTATGCTTCATAATTTTTTATTGTTGCAATTCATTTTATTGAATATTCTAAAAGCATTTATTTTAAAATATTTTAGATTAAATCAAAATTAAATCCATATGAATTAAATTCATGTTCTGAGAAGTGATTTCTTAAATGCATTTGTAGGAATTAAATTTTCTCCTATGTTTTGGAATTACAACTTGCTAGTTCATTTTTAGTGATATACACATATATACACACAGACTATAACTCTATCTGTATATATATATATAGCTCCCCTTCCCTTTCCTTCCCCTTCTATGTGTTTTGTGTTCACTCCTTCTGGTCTAGTAGTTTTTTTCCACTGCCTCTACTTGCCACTCCCTCTCCTCTCACTTTCCAGAATGACTTTGCATATTGGCTCCTACACTGAGGTGATCTCGAAGACTAGCAGTTTGGTCAGCAAATCATTTCCTGTATGTGGGGTTATGTTTTTATTCACTCACCATCTCTGGTCCATAGCTTTCTGTTAAATTGTAGCACTAGGTGGTGGAAAAACAGACTATTTCGCTTATTTCCTTTACTGGGAAAGCCTCATTCTAGTTCCAAAGGTCAAGCAGCCAGAATGACTCCAGTCTTCCATCTTATGTGGAAAACTTTACCTCTATTATACTGCAGAAGCCTAATGCTCAGGTTGCTGCTTCCAGATCAAGAACCCAGCCAGCCTATAGCTTCAACCACATGCAACGAGGGGTATGTAAATGTATTTGTGATTGTGTTTCTATCAGGCCATGGAAATGTACATGCTGCTTTTGATCCCAATGTGTTTTGTGATTTCACTTTTTTATCCCCTTCTTCATCATCATTGGTAATGAACAAGATAAAATTTAAATCAAGATGACTGATAAGGTCAGTCAGCTGTTGAAAGTAAAAGATAATTTTGCTGGTAAAAGGGCAATAGAATAAAGCAAATTATGTGCATTTTGAAATATTAAATATAAATGCATAATTCAACATTCAAGTTTTATACTTGAAATATTAGCTTCTCCTCTTTATTTCAGTACCTGATTTACATAAACTTAGTGTTGGCAAACGATTCCACGTTTAGAAAAAGGCCGTGTTTAATTCCTGCTTTGCTTGTGATCACTATGAGCATTTTGTGCTCTAAGACACATGCACCACCTTGGGTGCTCAAAAGAAAAGACATTATCCATGAATTTAACATAATCGATTTTCAGTTCTGTATACTTCATTCCACACACTGTGTCACTGTTTTAAGGCTCCCAATGCAATCTCTTGTCTGTTTGTTACCAGATACTCCCATGCCATTGACATTTCACATATTGAAATTACTGTGGTATGTCAGTATATATATTTCTAAGCAAAAGAAAAAAAATCCAACCACAAAAAAACCCCATTTATTTGCTGATCAGGCTAGATCAAGCCATTTTGACAAACCATGTATGCTGGTAGTGAAATGTAAAGTTTTCCTAGACCAAATTTATTATTGCAGAAAAAGATCTCTGCTTTTCCAGGATCTAACAATGAAAAGCCTTAAAGATCTTATTTAGCCTCTATATATATAACATTTATATATTTGGTATGACTCAGCATACAATTAACCATAGTAGAATTGATAATGTAGACTTATTGTGACACTAGAAGTACCATAAAGAAGGAGGAGCCTGTGATTTAATTGTGGAATAAAAGATTTTCATAGGGCTACAAATGACACTGTACAGAGAGGATGTCAGTGCAGAATCAAAACAAAGGATTTCCCTTTGAAAAAGTTGTCCCTGTTCTTCTACCTGTGATTGGCATATTTCAAAGTAATCGAAAGAAAAAAACATGTATCTAGGATCATGGCAGAGACTAAAGAACTGGTTACAGACTACACAGAATAGTAAGTAAAACATCTCCATCCTCTTGCAGTGGATCCAGGAGGAAATGAACCAACCCATATTCGACTAGTGTGAGCAAGACAAAACAGAGGTCAAAACAATAGGAATCTGGTGGATTTAGGGAATGGTTCATCAGTTTCATTTTCCAGCTAGTGATTTATTGTTTGTTATATCCTCTTTTCTGTTAATTAAGTTTCAAATAAAAGTATGTGCTGTGAGTGCTTGCTAGATACTATGCACTGGGTACTATGTACGTGGTTCAGTGATGTACTTTCTCCCAGTGTGCCACATGTCACACAAACGGTGGTGTATTTATGGGATCATAACCTGAGCCCTTCATTGCAGCAACAGTCAGCATGCAAGTTACACATTCAATTGCTCCTGAATTTTATAACTTCCAGATCATTGTATACTTCCAAAAGACTTGGAATATAAATTAGCTTCAAAGAGTAAATATAATTTGAAGTATTGTACCTAGAGAATGATTATACCCAAAGAGCTTTTAAAAAAGATAATTTTTTCTGCTTTAAAATGACCATTTTTTAAAAAATCATTTAACTTCTACCCACCTTCAATAAATATATCAAGATAAACTTTCTACCTGAAGCCCCACCACCTCAGCTTAAGTAATCTTTTCTTCTTCTTAATTCCTACAGACCTCATTTACTATCTGTTTCATTCATTTGGCATTTAGCCTCTCCTGCATTATATTATTAGTTATCCTGGATCTTACCTTTTGTTCAACTTAACTATAAGCTTTATGAGGGCAGACTATGGTTTGTTTCAATTTCTGCCTCTAACCCTCAATGTAGCATATTCATATGACCAATGCTAGATGCTCAGTAAATGGTGTTTAAAGGATGCAATATCTCATTAATATTTTATTACACTCGATAGTATTTAAAAAAAGATTTTATGACTAAAAATATTTCCTCTGTTCATCTAGAGAAGTGTGAAATAAAAATTTAAATATATACAGAGCCTTGATATGTATACATTGTCACTTAAATGGGGTTGGTTTCATTTGTTTGAAAATGGCAAGGTTCTCAATCCACAAAGACACATCTGACTTGATTTTAAACTGAGATATATGTAAATAATATTTCAATTTAAAGCCAAGAATTTCCTGTGTTTCTTTAATTTATACTCATCTCGAAATATAAACGAATAAATATTGCTTTGTACTGACTCAGAGTATTGGTTAACTACATCAAAGACGTACAGCAAAGTTAACTAAAAGAGATAGAAGCCCTATTCTCTTAAATAAACTGATCTCTAAGTCAATTAGCTTCTTAGGTCTCTCTTCCTGCAGGTATGCACCACAGTCCTTTGGAGAAGTAAGATGTCATGTCAATAATGCCAGGAAAGAATATTCTCTCCGATTAAACTCACACCTCACAGAATTTTCCAAGTTTTGTACAGAGAAGATAAGCTCCAGAAGTGACCATCTAGAGGGAAAATGTTATCGCTTTAGTGTCCTTCATTATCCTCTACAATCACTCTTGAATCTGAATTGCCACAAATACAGTATAGCCCTCCAGTGTTCCCCTTTCCCTTCAGATTTCTTGCTCAGATACCAACAAAAACCCATTTGCTTGATTTCTATGAGCATCTATGAAACAGACTGACCTCCTCAAAGGTTTTATGAAATAGTTAGCTATAAACATGACCTCTCAGAATAGCATTTACCAGCCCTCCTTAGACTTGTTACTGCCATATGATTAAGTACTGGGTGGTGCGGTGTAAGTAAAGATGTTCTATGTGTATTATGGAAAGTGTTCGTAAAGATAACGGTGAGGGAGAATTGCCCTTCCTTTATTTTTTCCTTCTTCGTGCTGGCCAAAATACTGTCATCATGAATGAAGCTTTTGCCAGGAGTCAAGTGCTAAGAATAGCAGAGCAGCAAGATAGAAGCAGCCAAGATTTTGACACAAGATAGAAGTAAACATCTTTTCTTGTTTAAATTATAGTAACGTTAAGCTTTCTGAAATTCATGAACTTGACCCAAATGATAACACTCCTGTATTCCCAATACCAACACATAGATTCTTCAATAAATATTTGTCAAATGAATAATGCTACAATACTTAATGAGTTACCAAAATGTGTTCTAGTGCCTTTTTAGGGAGCTGCTGACTGAAAATATTTATTGTGATTTCGCTCTTTCTTTTTCCACTTTCTTATTATCTGCTTATATCTAGAGGGCATATCCTACTCCCAGGAGAACACATAGATAATAAATAGGGTTGATCACTCTTTCCAGATTACAAACTCTCATATTTTTACCTGGAACTGATCATCACAGAAGGAGAAATGCCCAGATGTAAAGACATTTATCTTGCCACAACAGCATAGATAGAATCCAGAGTTACACATTTAAAGTCCATGATCTTATTCCTACAATTTATCCTTAAAACTACTCCCAAGACTCCCCATATTATTAAGGCACTAAAACTAGCCATAAAACTTTCTATTTCTGGATGTATATATATATCTCCACACACACACATGCATATTGAGTCATTCTTGGCTGGAAGTAGGTATGTCACTTTGAAGGAATGACCTCAAGAATGTCCAGGAGAGCATCCACCATCCCATGGCTTTTATAAAATTCCAGAAGTGACTATCAAACCCTTCCAATAGTGGCATCAATAATCTGTCCCTAATAAAAATATTTTCTGCATTGCATCTGGGAAGGTTGAGAATGACTTCTTCTTAGCCTTCTAAAGGTATCCATAGGCAACATCAATCTAAGAAGGAAAGGCACCCCAAATACATTATGCATTTTGAATGCAAGGAAATAAAGCCTTAAGGACCACCTACCACATAGACTACGGTGATAACATTTGATATGTGAGAAAGAGAAGAGTTTAGATGAATTTAGCTATCCAAGGAAAGTTTATAAAGGCATAAGGTGAAAAGTCAATACTAAAACAAAAATCTCTTAAAATTTTCTTTTCTGTCTATTCTAAGACAGAGTCATTTGTTTATTTTAAAAAGAATAAAACAAGCATCATAAACTAAAAACAAGCACAGTGTCCTGAACAACTAAACTCCCCCAAAAAATGACCTCACAATTTAAGACAATTTATAAGAACTAAAATAAAAGGCCTCCCAAGCTTTGGTCTCTAATGAATGGAATGTTCTTGGCTGTTTTGAGACAGAATTTTGACCACTTTGTTTCTGTTTTTCCTCTGCTTCCCGAGGCAAGTCAAAGCCATGTAAGCTCCTTAAGCATCTGGCGGGCAGGTTGCCTTAACCACTTTATCAGGATTTTGTACCACTTGTTGAATTGGTCAATGGGAGTATCCACAGGCAACTCCAAAGTGTCATCAGAATAGCCCAATATTTCCTTGAAAATGTCAAGAGAACTGCTTTTGGCATTATTTTAACTTTAGGCACCCCAGCTTACCTCCCTGGAGGTTAAAAATAAAGGCTTAAATGACTCCACTCAAAAATATGGATTCTATAAACAGATTATATATCAAAACTTAAGTTTTCAAGCTAAGTTCTTTTTACTAATTAGCCTTTCCTTTGGAAAGATGCTGATATTTAGCCCATATTTCCTTGTCTTGCAAAATTCATATTTTATTTGAACTTACAGGATTTATGAAATGAAGCTAATACTAAACAAAAACCAAAATATCCAAGAAATAAGTTAATTTGACACATGCTCCTAAATCAATGACGCCCATGACTGAGGTGCCTTTAGAAAACTAATAGCTCGAAGCAGAGAATGAGTCTTTCTAGAGTTTGAAAATGTCCCCTTTTCTTTTCCTGGTTCCTTTCTCTTTCAGTTGTCACAGGGGTGAAGTCTCCAAACTTCAAAATGGAGTCCTTCTGGCCTCTGAGTTGAGCCAGATTCTTGGCCTTATTTTTTTCCCTATACAATGTTTGCCTTTGGTTCTGAAGATTTAGAAGGTGGCTCTGTTCTCGGTGCTCAGGATTTTTTTGTTTTTGTTTTTTTTAATCTTTGTTTATATGAGGCCCTTTTGCTCATTCATTCAACAAAATGTATTGAGTACCTCTCATGTGACAGGCACATCTTAGGCTCAGATACTCTCCTATAAATTCCTTTCTAGTAATACCTAGCACTATACCTAATATAAAACAGGCACAAGAAAAAGAGAGAGAGAATGAATTGGCTCACACAATAATGGAGGCTGAGAAGTCCCAAGACCTGCAGCTGGCAAGTGGGAGACCAGGAGAGCTGGTGGTGTAGGTCCCCGTTTGAGGGCAGAAGACTGAAGTCCTAGGTCAAACAGTTAGGCAGGGAAAGTCCCCCTGTACTCAATCTGTTAATGCTATTCAGGTCAACTGATTGGATGAGGCCCACCCACATTAGGGAAAGCAATCTGCTTTACTCAGTCTACTGATTCAAATGTCAGTCTCATCTATAAACACCCTCACAGACACATTCAAAATAATATTTGACCAAATATCTCAGCATTCTATGGCCCAGTGAGTTGACACATAAAATTAACCATCACACATGGCCTGACTGGACATGTATGATGAGAAAGCATTTAACTCAGAAGTTAAGATAACAAAAGAGGCAGCTTTATCAAAAACTGCCATCCTCGTTGACTACAGTGACTAAAATGCCATCATTATTTACTTTTTCTATTGTATTATACTTCATCTATGGTTTTAAAAATCTAAATGCCTCTGGATTATAGAGATCTCTTTGAGAATAGATTTCACTTTCTGAACCACTTTCCCTTTGCCAACTGCAAATAGTAATAAAAATAGCATATATTAGATGGCAGACACTATGTTAAGTGTTTTCATGCATCATCTCATTGAAACTTACTATAATCCAGTGCTATGAGGTAGACACCATCACCATCATCATCACCATTTTAGAGACAAAGAAACCAAAGCTTAGCAATATTAAGTAACTTATACAAGTTTATACGGCAAGTAGGTGATAGAGCTGAGACTCAAACCCAGGACTATTCTGTCCCATGGCCCTGGTTCTTAATCACTATCCTGTACTAACTCGTTGCTAAATTAGTTATGTGGAAAAACACAGTTCCCCTGTCCCACATCAATCAGAAAGATTGTGAATTGAGGGCCATTCCCAGAGAGCAACAGATATAAATGGTGTGAATTGCAACTGATACAGTAGTGAGAGTCTAATTGAAAAGAAAGAACCATTTTTGGTCAAAGAAATTGTCTTGGTTGTGTGACTGAGAAATTCACTGAACTTCACTGGTCTTCATTTGTTATGATACATAAAATGAATAAACATCTCCTTTATCCTTTCCTAGAATCTAATTAAGTGATATACTAAAACTAGCTATTACTGCTGCTATCCCTAGGATAAAATTTGTAAAGTAAGAGCAGGATAACAGGATGATTTGTTTAGAAGAATATAATAACAATTTGCATAATTCTATAGTATACTGGAAATCAGAGTAGAAATGGATCTGAAGGAAATAGAAATGGTGGAAACAATGTAGATGTTAGGAAAACAATGTTTAAGAGACAATGAGAAAATTAGCCTTGTTGGAGGTAGAAAGATTTTCACTAGAGAGAAGAGAGAGATGATGTGGGAAAAGTGAGTAAGGGACCATTTTGGAAGGCTATAACTATAAAGTTAAGGCATTTGGTTTCTTTCCATCATTTAGATTATGAGGTTCTTCAATACTTTCTGAACAGGTATGGATGTTCAGATGAACAGGATGAACAGGAATGGGATGTAAAACTGAAGATTTTAATATCATAGTGATGTACAGATTTATTAGGTTTTAAAAATGAAAGTATAGTATGAGGTTCAGGCATAAGGTGAGGAACCAGAGTGAGAATGATAGTCCTGAGATTAGAAAGCAAGAAATCAATTGGAAAAACAGAATGTGGGAAAAATTAACAGGACTTGACAGTGATCAGATATTGAGGAAAAATTGTTCCATGTTTTCAACCTTAGGTAACTGGTGAGTAATGATTCTTATTAGTAGAAATTATGGGGAGAACGATTTGTGCTGGTTTGATGGGAAAAGATAACAAATCCTGAATTTGAGGTAGTGGTGGGAACACTAATTGGAAGTGTCCAATATGAAGGTAAAAAGTTGGAAGTGGGACTTGGAGGAGAAATTGCAATATGTTTGCTTGTTAGCCAGGCAGAAGTGACCTTTGGGACCAAGGAAATGAATCTGTTAAGAAAAGACAAGAAAAAGAGAACAGAAGGCAAAATCTAGACTAAATCATGCGTCCTTTTCTGTGTTGAAAAGGGTTAAAACTTTTTGACATGAGGACAAACGGTCTTCCTAGATGAAAAGCAGCTATCAATTAAAAACCTTTTCTGCTTCCACAGGTTAGCCCTTTTAAATTCAAGAAGTGCATTTATTTCAATGTATTACAAAGAAAGTCGACCTTGTAGAAGTGAATGGTATATCAAGACATTAGTTTCAAAAGATTGCTCCATTTCCATTAAATATAATATCATTATTTTCTAAAATACAATATATAGTATCATTAAAATGTTCAAAACTAAAGATTCAGAAATCTATCCAAAAAATTATCATCTTTCTTTCCTTTAAAATATGGGAGTGGTTTTAATGAGAACTTTCATCCTATTTTAAACTAGTCAAGGAATAGTCACTAAAAATATTCTGGAAAATCGCATCATTTATTTATTTATTTATTTTAACCAAGATTGTCTTTTCTCTGCTTATATCTCACAGTAACCCAATATGACTAGCCAGTAATTCCAAGGCAAGAAACAAATTTTTCCAGCCTGACTTTGTAAATGACAAAACAAAACAATTTTGGAGCTTAGAAGCCAACTCGTATTACAGTTTTGGGGATTATGAGTTCAGACATATATTTTTAACTTTTAGATGGAAAAAAAATCCAAAACATTGTTCTTCAAAATGGAGACAACAACTGAATCAGGCAATCCTGAGGTTCTCATTATTCTCAAGAAGAAACAAGCGGCAAAACATATAGGCACAAATGAAGATTTAATGTATTCCTATGAAATTTCATAGTTTGAAGTGGTCAACAAAGACTCTGCCACAACAGAACAGCCTCCAACCAATGAGCACTCTAGATTTGGGCAAAGGAATAAGTCGTTCACTTTCTGTGGTCTGCTTCTATCAGAGTTTGCCAAATTTAGGCCACATATCCATGGTACTGGTTTGGGGCTCTGTCATATTTGAGAGGTTCAATTTAACCAACATGGATTGGCCACTTTTATGCAAAGCCAAATTGAAGTTGGAGGTTGCAAAGATAATATGGACACACCTCTTGAGTTTTGACAGGGTAAAAAGATAAGTGTGGACTAAGAACACTAACCACACCCAGTGACTTTCCAGATTCTTTCCAACCTACTTTGCATTAATGCAATCTTCAGTTAGAACTGAGTAGGATAGAAAACATATTCACCAGAGTCTAAGCGTCTTCTTACAGGATAAACCCGTCAGAGTAGAAAATTGACTACACTTCCCAAGGCACTGTGTATAGCGGATAGAGTCATATGTCAGGAGCTTAGGCCTTGGAAATGTTGAAGGAGAGTGTAAGAAGTTCATGGGATGAGTAAATGTGGCAAGTTGGGAGTTGTAATGACATAAACTAAGTAACATCATGGCAGAGCTATACATGTATTGGGGTCAACACTTATACAGATAACGTAAAGTGTAGCAACTTGGAACTATTGTCTAGGAGGTTTGTTTTTTTTAATTAAGACCAGCTTTTTTAGAAAAGCTTTAGGTTCACAGCAAAATTGAGTGGAAAGTACAGAGATTTCTCATACATCCTCTGCCTCCACAAATGCATAGCCTCCTCCATTATCAGTGTCCCCCACCAGAGCGGCATATTTATTACAATTGATAAACCTACACTGAAACTTTATCATCAAGCAAAGTACATAATTTATGTTACAATTAACTCTTGGTGTTGTGCATTCTGTGGATATATTCTATGGACAAATGTATAACAACATGCATGCATCATTATGGTATCACATGCTCTAAACATCCTCAGTGCTCTGCCTATTCATCCCTCTCTTAAACCCTGAAAATGACTGATCTTTCTATTGTCTCCATAGTTTTGCTTTGTCCAAAATGTCATATAGTTAAAAGTCATACAGTATGTAGCCTTTTCAAATTGGCTTTTTTCACTTAGTAATATGTGTTTAAGATTCCTCCATGTCTTATCATGGCTTGCTAGCTCATTTCTTTTGAGAGCTGAATAACATTCCATTATTTGTGTGTACCACAGTTTATTTATCCATTCAAGAAGGACATCTTGGTTGCTTCCAAGTTTCGGCAATTACAAATAAAGCTGTTATAAAAATCTATGTGCAGTTTTTTATACAGACATAAGTTTTCAACTCTTTGGGGAAATTCTAAGGAGTGCGATTGCTGGATCATATGGCAAGAGCATGTTTAGTTTTATAAGAATACACCAGACTGTATCCTAAGGTGGCTGTACCATTGTGTATTCCTACCAGCAATGAATGAGAGTTCCTGTTGCTCCACAACCTCACCAGCATTTGGTATTGTCAGTGTTTTGGATTTTAGCCATTTCAATAAGTGTGTAGTAGCATGTTGTTGTTTTAATTTGCATTTCCCTGATGACATATGGCATTGAGCACATTTTCATGTATTTACTTGCCTTCTGCATCTCTTCTTTGGTGAGGTGTCTATTAAGGTCTTTGGCCTTTTTTTTATTGAGTCGTTTCCTTCTTGTTGAGTTTTAAGAGTTTTAAAATATATTTTGGGTAAAAATCCTTTATCAGCTGTATCTTTTGCAAATATTTTCTCTCAGTCTGTGGCTTATCTTCTCATTCTCTTGACATTGTCTTTAACAAAATAGAAGTTTTTATTTCAATGAAGTCCAGATTATCAGTGATTTCTGCCATGGATCACGCCTTTTATGATCTCAAAAGTCACCACCTTGTCCAAGATCATGTAGGTTTTCTCCTATGTTGTCTTCTAGGAGTTTTATAGTTTAGCGTTTTACCATTAGGTCTATGATCCATTTTTGAGTTAATTTTTGTGAAAGGCATAAGATATGTGTCTAGATTCATTTTTTTAACAGGTGGATTTCTAGTTGTTCCAGCACTATTTATTGAAAAGACTACCTTTTCTCCATTGTATTCTTTCTCCTCCTTTGTCAAAGATCAGTTGACTACATTTATGGATCTATTTATGGGCTCTCTATTCTGTTCCACTGATTTATTTGTCTATCCTTTCACCAATACCACACTGTCTTGATTGCTGTACCTTTATGGTAAGTCTTGAAGTCAGGCAGTGTGAGTCCTCCAACTCTGCTCTTCTCCTTCAATGTAGTGTTGGCTAGTCTTGGTCTTTTCCCTCTCTACATAAACTTTAGAATCAGTTTGTCAATATGTATGAAATAACTTGCTGGAATTTTGATTGGAATTACATTGAATCTGTAGATTAATTTGGGAAGAAATGAGTTCTTGACAATATTGGGTCTTCCTAGTCATGCACAAGGAATACCTCTCCATTTATTTATTTTTTTCTTTGATTCACTCACCAGAGTTTTGTAGTGTTCCTCATGTAGATCTTACAAATATTTTGTTAGATTTATCCCTAACATTTAAAATTTTTTTGATGCTAATATAAATGGTGTTGTGTTTTTAATTTCAAATTCCATTTGTTCATTGCTGATGTATAGGAAAGTGACTGACTTTTGTATATTGATTTCTTATCCTGCAAACTTGCTTTAATCACTTATTAGTTCCAGGAGGGGTTTTTTTGTCGATTCTTTGTGATTTCCAACATAGAGATCATGTCATCCGTGAACAAAGACAGTTTTTTGTCTTCCTTCCCAATCTGTATACATTTTATTTCCTTTTCTTTTCTTATTGCCTTAGCTAGAACTTCTAGTATGATGTTGAAGAAGAGTACGGAGAAGGAACATCCTTGACTTGTACCTAATCTTTGAGGGAAGGCTTTAAGTTTCTCTTCTTTAAGTATGATGTTAGCCGTAGGTTTTTGTAAATATTCTTCATCAAGTTGAAGAAGTCCTTTCTATTTCTAGTTTACTGAGAGTTTTTATCATAAATGGCTGTTGTGTTTTTTCAAGTTCTTTTTCTGCATCTATTGATATAATCATTTAACTTTTCTTTAAACTTATTGATACTACTGATTACATTTATTATCTTTCAAATGTTGACCCAACCTCACATAGGTGGGATAAATCCCAGTTGGTCATGTTGTATAATTCTTTTTATGCATTGTTGGATTTGACTTGCTAATATTTTATTGTGATTTTTGCCTCTATGCCCATAAGAGATATTGGTCCATAGTTTTCTTTTCTTCTAATGTCTTTGCTTGTTGTGGTATTAACATGATGCTTCCCTCATAGAATGAGTTATGAAGTATTCCCTCTGCTTTTACCCACCGAAAGAGATTGCAAAGAATTGGTATGAATTTTTCCTTAAATGTTTTCTAGAATTCACCAGTGAACTGATCTGAGCTTGTGCTTTCTGTTTTGGAAGGTTATTAATTATTAATTCCATTTCTTTAAGGGACATGGCCCTCTTTAGATTGTGTATTTCTCCTTTGTGAGTTTTGGCACCTTGTGTCTTTCAAGAAATTGGTAGTTTATCAAATTTGTGGATACAGAGTTGTTCATGGTATTCTCGTTATTATCATTTTATTGTCCAAGGGATCGGTAGTGATGACCCTTCTTTCATTTCTGTTATTAGTAATTTGTGTCCTCTCTTTTTTCTGAGTTATCCTAGCTATAGGCTTATCAACTGTACTGATCTTTTCAGAGAATTAGCAACTGATCTTATTTATTTCCTGTTTTCCATTCATTGATTTCAGCACTAATTCTTATTATTTTTTTCTTCTGCTTACTTTAGATTTATTTGCTCCTGTTTTTCTAATTTCCTAAGGTAGAAACTTAAATTGTTGATTTTATGTATTTCTTCTTTTTTAATATACACATTCAATGCTCTAAATCTCCCTCTAAGTTCTTCTTCTACATCACACAAATTTTCATGTTACATTTTTGTTTTCATTTAGCTCAAAATATTTTTAATTTCTCTTGATATTTCTTCTTTGACCCATTTGTTATTTAGTAGTGTATTGTTTAATGTCCACATATTTGGGAGTTTTCCAGTTATCTTTCTGTTATTGATTTCTATTTTAATTCCATTGTTGTCTGAGAGCAGACATCATATGATTTCTACTCTTTTAAATTTGTTAAGGTATGTTCTATCTTGGTTAATGTTGGTATAGGCTTGAGACAAATGTGAATTTTGATATTGTTGGATGAAGTAATCTATAGATCTCCATTGTATCCAATCAATCTCTGGTATTGTTGAGACCAACTATGTTCTTACTGATTTTCTGCCTGCTGGATCTGTCCATTCATGATACAGGGATATTGAAGTCTCCAACTATGATAGTGGATTCTTCTATTTCTCTTTGCAATTCTATTAGTTTTTGCCTCACATAGTTTGACACTCCCTTGTTAGGTATATAAACATTAAGGATTGTTACATCTTCCAGGAGAATTGACCCTTTTATACTCAGGTAATGCCCTCATTATCCCTGACAGCTTTCCTTGCTTTGATGTCTGCTGTTTCTGAAGTTAATATAGTTACTCCCGCTTTATTTTGATCAGTGTTAGCATGATATAATTTCCTCTATCCACTTACTTTTAATCTATATATGTCTTTATATTTTAAGTAGGTTATTTGAAAACGACATAGAGTTGGGTATTGGTATTGTCTTTTGATCCACTCTGCCAATCTCTCTCTTTTAATTGGTGCAGTCAGACACTGATATTCTAAATGATTATTGATGTAGTTGAATTCATGTCTACCATACTTGTTATGCTTTTCTAATTGCTGCCCTTGTTTTATCTTCCTATTTTTGTCTTTCCCTGTATTTTACCTTTTGTCATTTTAACTGGCACTTTATGAGATTCCATTTTCTCTCTTTTTTAGCATTTGAGTTATACTTCTTTTCTCACTTTTTCAGTAGTTGCCCTAGAGTTTGTAATAGACATTTCTAGCTAACCCAAGTGTACTTTCAAATAACACTATACCACTTCACAGGTAGTTTGAATACCTTACAATAATAAAATAACCCAAATTTCTCCTTCCTGTCCTTTGTACCACTGCTGTCATTCATTTCAATATAAGCATATATAAGTTCATATGTGTACATATACACACACATACATATATTAATCCAATACATTATTATGTTGAACAAACTGTTATCTGTTACTTCAATTAAGAATAAGGGAAATGAAAGTTTTTATTTCACCTTCACTTATTCCTGCTTCAAAGATCTCCCTTACTTTATGTAGATCTGAGTTTCCGACCTATATAATTTTCTTTCTTTCTAAAGAACTCCTTTGAACATTTCTTGCAAAGCAGGCATACTGGCAACAAATTCCCTCAATTTTTTTTCATCTGAGAAAATTTTATTTCTCCTTCACTGTGGAAGGATAATTTCACAGAGTACAGAATTCTAGGTTGGTGGGTTTTTTTCTCAACATGTTAAATATTTCACTCCACTCTCTTCCTTGCACTGTTTCTGGGAAGTAAGATGTAATTCCTATCATTTTTTCTCTATAGGTAGGGTGTTATTTTGCTCTGGCTTTTTCCAGGATTTTTCTTTATCTTTGATTTTTCTGTAGTTTGAAAATGATATGCTAAGATGTATATTTTTATTTTACATTTATCGTGCTTGATGTTCTCTGAGCTTCCTGGATTTGTGGTTTAGTGCCTTACATTAATTTGGGGAAATTCTCAGTCATTATTATTTTAAATATTTCTTCTCTTCCTTTCTCTCTTTTTTCTCCATCAATTATTCCCATTATGTGTATGTTACACCTTTTGTAGTTGTCCCACAGTATTTAGATAGTCTGTTCTTTTTTTTTCAGTCTTTTTTCTCTTTTCTTTTGGGTTTTGAAGATTCTATTGATATATCCTGTAGGTCAGAGGTTCTTTCCTCATTCAATTTTAGTCTACTTATAAGTCTATCGAGACATTCCTCATTTCTGTTACAGTATTTTTTATCCATCATTTCTTTTTGGTTCTTTCTTAGGATTGTCATCTCTCTGGTTACATCTGTTCTTGCATGCTGTCTACTTTATACACTAGAGCCTTTAGAATAAAATCATAGTTGTTTCAAATTCCCAGGCTGATAATTCCAACATCTCTGCCATGTCCAGTTCTGATGCTTTCTCTGTCTCTTCAAATTGTGTTTTTTACATTTTGGTATGCCTTGTATGTTTTTCTTGATAGCCAGATATGATGTACTATGTAAGAGGAACTGCTGTAAATAAGCCTTTAATAATGTGGTGGTGATGTGTAGGGGGAGGGGAAATGTTCCATAGTTCTACGATTAGGTTTTGGTATTTAATGAGACTAAGCCCCTGACTGTGAATTTCACGTGTTTCTCAGTTTTTTTCTCCCCCTCCTTATATGGGACAGGATGGCTAGTGTGAGCTAGAGTTGGGTATTTCCTCTCTCCCAGGTCAGTTGGGCTTTGACAATACTCCACCCATTTAAATTCTAGTTAACTAGTTTCCCCTGAGGACAGGCCTTGTTAAGAAGAACAGAGTGCTCTGGTGTCTTTTGAAATGTTTTCTTTTCTTTATCCCTGTGGGAAGCATGAGGGGATTCTTCTCTAATATTTGCTGTGGAATCCCAGTCAAGCTCCTGAAGGTATATCTCACTATTTGTGGGGGCTCCACTATGACTGGGTATCCCTGGAGATTTTAACACTCAGAGTTGCCCACACTGAGCCTCCAGCAATTCATCAATTACAGTTCACATTTTCCTATCCTGGTACTGATTCCCAGGGTGATTTCGCCTCCTGAGTCTCTGCTTTGGTAAGCCCTGGCTCCCCTGTATTCGTCTGTCTCTCTCTCCAATCTTGGAGGCAGCAGTTTGCCCTATGTTCTACCCATTTGGAACCAAGAAGATTTGTTGATTTTTCAGTCTGTTCAACTTTTTACTTATTAGGATAGAGTGGCAACTTCCAAGCTTCTTAAATAGGGAACAAGAAACTGGAAGTCAGTATGTTTTTTACATAGTACGAACCATGTAAAACATAAATGTCATGTTGCTTCTCTACCCTAATACTCCTTACAAACCTGGTGTACCTCTGCCTTAACTACTATAATTTTTCAGCCACTAAGAACTTGCTTCTGTTCTCTTATCAAGAGAATTGTCTGTGGTCAAACAAGAGCTACCTCCCAGTGTTAAGTACTCTAAACTCCAAAGCTAACAGTTCATTGAGGCACAAAAGGCTGCCCTTTTTACCTCATATTGGAACTAACTCTGTGGTTCAATTTATGTTCCAGAGCTCCTTGTGGGTTCGGCCAAATGTTGGACTTCAGCAGAAATTACATCCTTGCTTAGTATTATTTTCCTGTCCTATTCAGCTTCTTTCACTTCCCTTCTCCTGAGAACACTCCCTCAATAAATACTTGCACAAGAATTCCCTTCTCAGAATCTGAGTGATGTCTAAAATATATCCTCCAATCTGTTCATGAGAAAACTTCAGTAAAGTCAAATAATATTATTCAAAGACTTTTGGGGGATATCAGACCTGTGTTTCTTCCAAAAGTGGCACCCTGCTAAGACTTGCCTTAAGACAGCAGAGTTTTTACTCAAAGGCCAATAGTGTTACTCTGTCTTACTAATCAGTATTGGCCTTATTTGCTATTTTTGTGGCTAGAAAAATATTCCTAAAGGAGTCCCTTATTTCTGCCATCAACCAGGAGAACTGCCATCCAATTAATGGACTTAATCCATCATGTCTATGTCTAGGTGGCACTATTTTCACTACAGAAATATCAAATGAAGAAAAATAACATATTAAGTATGAAAAACAGTTAGTAAAGTACTGTTATTTGTCAACTTAGCAGAAACATATTTCTCAGAATTCCATTTTCCCTGGTTCTTGTTGGCTACAAAAGACACATTTCATGGTATTTAGAAACATAAAAGTGAAACAGAAGCCACATTTCTTAAGCTTTGAAGGTTGATGAAAGATGCCAGGCACTGTGGCAGTTCATGCACGTTGTCACTGATTTATTAGCTCCTCTCTTTGGTGTGGACAGCATCTAGAACCACGGCTTCTCCAGTTCTCACTTGATCTCTTTTACCTTCTCTATGTCCTGAGTCAAGTGTGTTCAGGTCTCGTGAAGAGTACCAGCTTCTCCTAGAAGTGACTCATGCAACATAGAATTTCACTTACAAGTCCGCTTCAGCTGTAGCCATTGTGGAATGCCCAAACTTCCAATAGGAGAGACCCACACTGAGGGTCAGACAGGGCAGTATTCTCCTGCTCTATTCAGTTTCTTTCACTTCTTTTCTCCTGAGGTCAGAAGACCTTCCATTCTCCAAGGGGTCAGCCAAGAACCTGGCCACAAGTCAGACCACTTCCATCAGAGGAATGACAGCACTTAATTCCCGTTGGAGTAGACACCTTATTCTGGATAAATATTTGCCTTCCTTGATCACATTTTTTCTTGCAAAACCACCATCTTTAGACTTATAGAATGCCTTAGTCACTGTCATGGTATTTCATGCAGGATTGCTTCTGATCAAGAAATTAATTTTCTGACCAAAGAATTCTACATAAAACATGTAGTAATACTCACAGGATTAATTGATATTACCATGTTCTCCATCACTCTGAAGCAGCTGAGCTGAGAGAATTGTGGAATGGGCTTTTGAAGATTCAGTTACAGCACCATCTGGGAGTCAATTCCTTGCAAGTCTGGGATAAAGTTCTTTAGTACGTTATAAGTCCTCTAAATTAGTGACCAATATGTGGTCACCCCACCAGGCAAGAAACCACAAACAGAATATGGGATGAATAGTATAAAAAAGATAGTCATACATTTCTCCAAAGAAGATATACAGATGGCCAACAGGCAGATGAAAAGATGTTCAACATCCCTAACTATGAGGGAAATGCAAACCAAAACTACAATGAGATATCACCTCACTCCCATTAAAATGGTTATAATTAACAAGACAGGAAACAACAAGTGTTGGAGAGGATGTGGAGACAAGGGAACTCTCATACACTACTGGTGGGAGCGCAAACTGGTAAAGCCACTATGGAAAACCGTATGGAGATTACCTTGAAAAATTAAGAATAGAACTACCGTATGATCCAGTTATTCCACTGCTGGGTATTTATCCAAAGAACATGAAAACACAAATACATAATGATACATGCACCTCTATGTTCGTTGCGGCATTATTCACAACAGTGAAGACTTGGAAACAACCTAGGTTCCCATCAAGGGATGAATGGATAAAGAAGATGTGGTATATGTACACAATGGACTACTACTCAGTCATAAGAAATGATGACATCTGGCCATTTGTGACAACATGGATGGAACTTGAGGGTATTATGCTAAGTGAAAAAAGTCAGAGGGAGAAAGTCAAATACTGTATGATCTCAGTCACGAATAGAAGGTAAAAACAACAACATTCACATAGAAACAGAGATTGGATTGGTGGTTACCAGAAGGGAAAGGGGAAGGGAGGAGGGTGAAAGGGGTGATGCGGCACAGGTGTGTGGTGATGGATTGTAATTAGTCTTTTGGTGGTGAACATGATGCAATCTACACAGAAATTGAAATATAATGATATACACCTGAAATGTATATAATGTTATGTAGCAATGTTACCGCAATTAAAAAAAAAGATAGTCATAAATAATGACTACAACCATATGACCAATTGCAGAAAAAAAAGGACCACAGTGAGTCATCTCATCTACTTTCTTAGTAAGAACATCCTCTAATCAGGTGGCTCTTTGTTGAGAATACACATGCAACATTCTTCTGTTGCCTTGAACCACTTATGAGTATTTCTTATCTACTTTGATAGGTGGGCCAACTTAATCAATTGGTGATTTCAATTTCAGCTGTCCTTCTAGATGTAGTTTCACTTCCTCAGTAAATCAACACATTCCTATGATACCTGATACATAGCCACTGAGCCAATGGATGCTTGCTTCTTTGTTTTTTGTTTAGTACTGGCTAGAAGAGAAAATCAGATATAGTTTCATTTTACCTGGTAAGACCAGCAGTACATCTTCTCAGGCCTACCTCAGGGCTGTATCAGTTCTCCAGTCCTGTCATACTCTAATTTGTAGTGTTATCAAGTGCTTATCAATATCAAGTTTACAGGATACATTATTGGTCTATTACCTTGATGATAACATGTTGCACAGATTTGGGGAGGAGTAGGCAACAACTACCTTAGAAACTTTGGTAACGATGAGTGCCAAAGGGTAGGGAAAAAAATCCCACAAACCAAGAACTTTCACCCGGTGACATTTCTATGGGTCCATTGGTATCTGGGGTCTTATATTAATTTTTTATTGCGGACATAACAAATTACCACAAACTTGGTGGCTTAAAAAACCCCACAAGTTTATTATCCTCCATTCCCGTAGGTCAGAAGTCCGATATGGCTCTTGCCAGACTAAAATAATTAGTGGACTTGAGCACTGACTTTCCAATAACGCTGCTCCTTTCTAGAGGCTCTTGGGGCAAACCTCTGATATGGTGATATTTGAAAGAGCTGGAAGAAGTCAAGAGTTGAAACGTTGACATTTTGGTAAGAGCATTTAGACTAAGGCCATCAAGCAAGAGTATGTTTGTCAGGTCTGAGGAACACTGGAAGGCAAGTGTGTTTCTGGAGCACAGTGGACACAGGGAACATTGGTAGGAAGTGAGTTGAGGGTAGATGGGGGAAAAAGTGTGCAGCTAGAGAAGGAAAGGCCTGGTTTGCATGGGATCTTATTTTGAATGAGATGGGAGGGGAGAAGCATTAGAGGGATTTGACAAAGGAATGACGTGACAAAATATCATATTCTTATAAGGAAAAACAACATAAGAATTATTTATAAAATGTATAAAATGAAGTACGGATAATTGAGAAATAATCCAATGGCCTATTTGTGTGTAAACAGCCCCGGATTAGGCATCAGGAAATTAGGTTTCTTGCCTGAATTTTGTAACAATTTCTTTGTATGACATTGGACTTAATCTATATAATGAATAGGATGTGTGTGTGCAATCAAAAATAACGTTTATTAAGGGAAGTCAGTTTCTCCCTCACCCTACCATAGCCAGGTGTCGAGGCCTCTGACATCTCTTTTTATCCTTCCCAGCTTATTTTAAAATTAATTGAAATATATCTGTGGTTGTAATTTAGTGATTTATTTCCAATGCCCTGCACAGGAACCAGCAGATAATAACTCTGTCAAATGAATGCAATGACTTCGACAGCACTGTCTCTATTCCTTGGGCTCGAATTACCTTCCCACTGAACTAACTTTATCCATAGCAAGTCCCCAGTGATGGAAAAGCCCCAAAATTCTGAGCCATTTGGAACCCAATAATTTTCTGTGTACATAAAAATAAAATTTTTAAAGAATCTAACAACCGTATATTTATTTTTTAGTTCCAAACTGAGATTTTTGAGGAGAGTTAGAAAAATCTCCAGTCTAAGCCTTTACTTTTTCAACCTCTGACATTTCATCCAGAGTTGTTATTTATTTGACTTTGACTGAAAAGTTGATAAAGCTTTCAATCTCAGGTTATAATAAATCTATATTTTAAAGTTGAAAAATGTACCATCACATAGAGCAAGGCATAGCCATCATGTATTAAGGCTGTTACTTTAACAAACTAACCACATATACATTCACAGGAGTGGTGACCTTTTCAAGCTCTTCACCTTCAGAACGTGTCTTTGATTGCAGTGTTGTTATTATTCAACACTCTAAAATCATTCCATTCTTCACTGATATAATCCTTTTAACTATGGGACCACCCTGCTTTTACAGTACAATTAAAAGTACATGTTGAACAGTTACAGGGTGCCAAATTCCTTCCTAAATGCTAAGAAAATAAGGTAAATAAGATAGATTTAAGCATTTGCTTAGTACCAGTAACTTTTCTAGGTGCTAATCTAGCCATCCAAAATACAAAACTCTTGAGGGAACCAACAGAGCTGTCACTTCTTCGTATGTCTAGCAGGACCCAGCCTCGTCCTTTGGATACAGTAACTCCATGACTTTACCAGGTCAAAACTAGCAAATCTGAGATAACAAAGGAGCTGAGATTCCTTTATAAATAGTGAGCAGATACTTTTAGAGAGTACATAAATGCTATTTTATAAGGAGAGAACTTTCCTGTGACAATGTTTTTTGTAGCTTGAGTGTCTTTTAGCCCTGTTTTGCCAGAACTTTGATAAAGCTACTAGTATTAGAGCTTTGGAGAAACAGCCTACTATTGCCAATAAGTCTTTTAAGTTGGTATCTTCCTTGAACTACATTAAAAAGAAATATAGGGGGGAAAAGACATTTTTATAGCACTGTTTATTTTATATCCATCATCCCAAAGGATAGTCCTAGACAGTGATATTGATGGCCAACATATAAAAGGTGGATTATAACTTTAACTAAATTCTAATACCTTAGTTTCAATTTTTCCTTTCTTCATTTTTATTTAGTAGACTTGAGCACTGACTTTCCAATAATGCTGCTTATAAATACATCAGTATAATAAAATCATCTCCTATGAGATTTCAGATATTTTTAGTGGTTGTAACAATGATCCATGAAAAAGTAAATGCCAACTATAACATCACATAGAAATAACATCGTAGCATCATTTCCATTTTTTAATCATAGGTTGTTAATAGGTTGTACTGGTTACAAACAAAGCTGCTATGAATATTCATAGTGTGGAGTTTTTTGGTGTGTGAAAAGAAGTTTTCATTACTTTGAGTAAACATCCAGGAGTAGTAATGCTGAATTATATGATAAATCTATGTTTAGTTTCCTAAGAAACTGTCAAACTTTTTTCTGGTGTGGCTATATAGTCAAAAAGTTTTGTCCCTCAGGACTACATTGCTTTTAGTCCTCTGGCCAGAGGGACTGGGCTTTTCTTTTCTGATCTGTGCTCATTGACATTTCTGATTTGTGGGCTGCTTGAGTGCCCAGGCCAGGATATGTCCATCCTCCCCAGGGCACTCTCCACTGGGGCATCCTTAGCCAATCCACCTTCTCCTCTCCACTTTTTAGAGTCTTCTGATAGTTGCTTTATCTGTTATGTTCAGATGGAGTTTTAGTTGTAATTAGTGGGAGAAATCTGGAGGAATGTGCTTGCTCCATCTTGACTAGAGCCAAAATCATCAGCCAAGACCATTTATATTTAATTCCCATGCACCATGAGAAAGCTCATGTATTTTAGAAAGTCAATCCCATCATATTGAAGCAAATTGGTTTTAGCTACTTTATACCTCAGTTTCTGAGAAGGAAACATGTTTCTACATGAACATATGTGTCCCAACCTCTCACATTACAGGAAGATTTTACATTAGCAGCTCTGAGCGCTACATGAGTGTATCAAGGGCAGAACAGGATTCACTTTCAGAATGAAAACAAACTTCCACATGGCTGTCTTTTTTCAGCTTTGTGCAAATTCACAATTTAAAATTCCATTTAATTGAACTGAGAAAGTGCCAGCCTCTCCACCCACATGCCCAAAAGCCATTCTGCTCACACTTTCTGGTTTGGTGCACTATACTTTTATCCCCTGCTTTGAAGGAACTCACAGGACATCTGTCAAATAACCCCACAGAAGCTTTACACCAGGGTGTTGAAAATATTCTTTTTAAAAAAGTCTGTTCCAAAGCCACAACATTTTAAAATTAGCATCAGTAACTCACAATGCATTGCCATTAATATCTACTAGTAGAGTTTAATTTGTCAAGTTTTCATATTGTTCCTAATGACTATATATTATTGAGAAACTAGTAATTCATGTGTAAGGGATGTACTGAGCTCTTTTATAACTATAATTTATCCACTATGTTTAAAAAGGTAATTATTTGATATAACTACTAATTTACATATTTGTGTGTGTATATATATATATGTATATGTAATACACACACATACACACTCTGTTATTTATTATACTTATTATTTGAGAAACAATTTTGGATAATAATTCGGGAGCTCCCAAAAGACATTTACATCGTTTAAAGAAGGAATCTATCTAAATAAAATTTAATCTTTTATCCGGATATAACACAGACAAGTTGAAGTCATACCTTGTACATCTAAATGTGTGTTTGTGTTTGTCTTTATATTACCCAAGTCATACATCATCATTCAAATGTTAAAGCAACATGAAGCATGAGGGATGGTTTGGCTTTTCAAGAGCTGAGAAAAACATACTTCTTTGGCAACGAGAGAGAATAGCATTGGCTGAGGATATACCAGTTGCTTAAATGATATTCTTTTCCTAGTAGTTATTTTGATATAATATTATGGCTTATAGGGATAAAAGAAGGTATTAAGGATCCCATGAAATCCTGTTCTAAAGATGTCGATCTACTAATATGCAGTTTGTCTACTTGTTTAAAGCCATAATGAAGCCAAATTGTGTTTGAAAGGTCATGCTTTATAGAAGATCATATTTTCATTTCTGTTTCATGAGACAATTACATGCTATGTGAAATCTCTTCTCCAGTTAGTTCTATTCCATGGGTGGAGCCCTCTCTGACATAGCAAAGGAGAAGAGGGAAGATTTGGTCCAGTGTACAAGGGGCTCATTCACCATATGCCAACTGATTTCAATGGCCATTTGGCAAGAAAATCTCTGTACATGACTTTGAAAGTTTTCTCTTTCTCTCTGAAAGGACAGTTATTAATACTATGGAGCTAGAAGCAGAGACTCTAGAACCTCATTCATCACTTTGACATTTTTCTTTATGGAATAAGAGAGGATTGTGTGTGTGCATGCACAAACACGTATTTACAGACATACTATAGGGAAATTTTCAGTCATAGAAAAAATAATAATTTATAGCAAATGATTCCTGTTTTAACTAACAAAACACATAATTAACAACTACCTTTCCTCTGATTGGCAAAAAATGAGTTAAAAATCAATATTAGCTACAGCCTAACCTTGTGATTTTGAGTCAATGATAGAGCAAATCATCCTGTGGATAAGTACAAATAAGACAACAATAACGTAGTAGTGATAAAGCTGCTCCCTATTTTTTTTTTTTTTGATTCTCTGTCTTTGTGGTACTTGAAAGTATTGTACATGCCTGATCCTCATAAGTTAGGCATGGTCATATGTCTTTCTCTTGATAATGGAATGAAAATGAAAGTGACTAGTGTTGCTTCTAGGCAGAAGCATTTAATTGCTGGTTTTGGGTTTCTCTTTTCTTGTACCTCAGCAATCTTGAAAGCAAATGTTGATATGGAAGGGCAAGACTAAACGATCACATCAACAACAGCTGACTTAGAGAGTCACCCAAACTTATAAAGGACGTTGTGTGGGGAAGAAACAAGCCTTTATTATTTTTAAGCCACTGAGATTTTTGGAGTTTCTTGTTACTGAAGCATAACTTGTCCGTTCCTGACTAAGCCCACTGGCAGTGTGGAAATAAGAGGATTAACATTTATTGAGGGGGCCTAGTACTGTGTAAGATATTGAAAATTTAATCAATTACTCTTCATAATACCCCATAGAAGGTTGGTATTATTATCCCTGTTTAACAAATGTAATGTCAACACAACTTTGTCACACGTACCATTAATTGCTGTGGCACACGCCTCAACTCCATTTCTGATTAGTTGCATCCTGGAGTGGATTGTACAGTTCATACTTCGTAATAAAAAACAATTGCCTACATATTCACGGACCATCCTGTTCCCTGGGAGTCTCTATCTGGCTGCTCTAAACTTTCAAAGGAGCAAGTTATCCCAAGAGAAATATGTAAGAAATGTCTAGAACCCCTGTCTTCATATTGGTTGTTTTTATTTGGATTTATTTCCTAATTAATGGCAGTAAACAAAAAAAATGTAAATGATTCAGAAAGACAAACATATCCAAGTAAATCACACTTCTTGGATCTGACTGGTAAATTCACATATTCAACTCATATTTATAAGCAGGGCAATATGTTTTATTGGTCAGGCACTGGCCTCTGGGCTCAGCACAGCTGTTACTAATCCAGACTGCCACTTACCAGTTTTATGACTTCAGGTAAGCTTTCTGACTTCTTTATGCTCTGATTTCTTTACTTTGAGTGGTGATATTGCACAAGGTTTGTGGGAGGATTAAATAAGATAATCAATATGAAGAGCTTAAAACACAGCTTGACACACAAGAAACGGTCAATATATACTGGATATTACTGTATATTAGATGAACAGAAAATTAAAATGGCATAATGTAATTATTTTTGAGCACTTATAGCATGCTAACACTGCACTAGATACTTTTCCTAAGTTACATCATTACATCTTCATGATAACTCTGAGACCTCATTGTTCATACGCTCATTTCATTGATGAAACAACTCACGTTTTGAGATGGTAAGTAAGGATTTGAATTTTTTTTCCTGGTTGCCTTGTCCTCTCAGTAGATCTAAGAATCTACTTTTTACATGACAGCAGTCTCAAGACCAGTAAAAACAATACATAAAAGACCAATAAAAATATCGGCCCAGGGTCTCAACAATGTTAATCTGACTGTTGTTAAGACAAGAAGGAAAAAACAGTACAATGCTTGATGTGTTATAATATATGTACAAATGATAAATTGTGAGGAATGAGCTTGCCTCTGACTGAAGCAGATAGTTACACAGGGAAGGAATTTGGAATTTTAGCAAGCTTAGAAGGATAGGTAGAATTTTGACAAGTACAAAGGATGCGAGAGCATCCCTGGAGAAAAGAACAGCAGGAAAAAAGATTTTACAAAAACGTATACACCAAATTAAAAATAAAGCTAGGAGACTTGAATTACGAAAGTATTTTCAAAGTAACTATGACTATAGTTATTCTGAGTAAATGATGACATAATTCCTATTAGCAATTATAGTTATCTATTGCTGTCTAATGCAGAAATTAGTGGCTTAAAATAAGAAATGTTTATTGTTTCACTTTTTCTGCAGGTCAGCAATTTCAGAAAGGCTTAGTTGAGTGGTTTGACTCAGAGCCTCTCATGAGGTTACAGTCAAAATGTTGGCTGGTGCTGCAGTCATCTGAATGCTTGACTGGTGCTGGCGGATACACGTCCAAATTGGTTCACTCACCTACTTGTTATCAGAATGCCTCAATCTCTTGCCACATGGACCTCTGCATTGGGCTGCTTGAGTGTCCTTACCACATGGCAGATGGCTTTCCTGAGAGTGAGTCATTCAAGAGAGCACAAGATGGAAGGCCTCAATATTTTCTTATTACCTAACTTTGACAGTCATGTACTGTCATTTCTTCAAAATCCTAGTGGTTATACAGGTCATCCGTATTCATTGTGGGAGGGCAATTTACCAAGGTGTAAATACCAGGAGGTATCACTGGGGACATCTCAGAAGATGGTTACCATAGCCATCCTTTATGTTTAAAATAAAATCATGAGTCCTACTTAAGAACACATTACTATAAGAAAGCAAGTCAGGAATCATCCTAAAAGAGTTATCTGACAGGGATACTGATTCTTATAAACTCACCCAATAGCATGCAATCAGAAATATCTAAAGTCTTTTTCCATTTTATATATATTCTTCCCTTATTCCCTTTCTCACCAATTTTAAGTGCTGTAGGTCTTCTGAACAATCATAAAGAAATTGTGGTATGAAACGCTACATGTCTTAGTTCTTCATCACTCTCAACTCAGATTTATTTATTCATATTTTTTTCAATACACGGCACATCTGAAAGTTAGGAGCTTTCCATGTTCATCTGGAACCAAATTAAACATTAAGAGTTGTCGGAAGATTCATCTCGGGGCAATTTATCAACACTACTGCTTCAAAGAAAGGAGAAGACAGTGTTGATTCTTGGAGCCACCATGTTCTGAGAACTGACTCATTAAAATAGCCCAGGTAACGAAGAAGGGCAAAAGTTAGACCTTATTACCTTTCCACAATGTAAGAATTTTGAAAATAAAGCAATCTAGTAGCTGTCGCTTTAGAGATAATTTTCTATCACTACCACTTTTAGTTACGTTCCCAAGCCATAGCTATTTCCTGCTTTATCTGGCCTCTTGCTTTTATTGGTCCCAAGTTCAATCAAATGAACTGCTGAAAGTGAAACTCTTAAACTAGCTCATCTGCTGAACAATGAACTCAAAACAAGCCTAGGGCAGCAAATGGGATTTTAATTGCTTACTTCTATTTCTCCAGTGCCTTTTTCTCTAGATGATTGCGTGACAAGAGGCCTCCCTAAATTCAGAATTGTAGGACAAAATATCTAAGTACAAATGGTGACCAGTCATGACCTTGATATTCTTGCTTGCATGTCTTTCCTTAGCCCAGGTAATGCTACATAACACAGTCACCTGGAGGTATTAAGAGATTATAGACTGCCTTTACTTCAGATATTTCTTCAAAGGGCAGAGGGGGAAAATAATCACGTTATCCTTGCCATTATTAAGCACTTATTGAATGCCACCAGAGAGCTAGACATTACAGAGAGAGTATCCATTTTGCACACATTAGGAAATGCATATGCCTTTTACTTTAGAAACATATTAACACCATTGCTCTTTCTGTCACTTTTACTTTCATTTGCTATAGAATCTTTTGGGACATCTTAGGTAGTAAGAACTCATTTGGATTGTTTTTCTAGAATGACCTTTCATCCTCCTTGTCAGTTTATCCCAGCTGGGAAATGTGTCTATTCCCAGAAATGATCTTCCTCCTCAGCCATTTCTATGTTGTCAGAAGGGCAAGGATTCAATTCATCCGCATACAGTTTAATGAAAAGAGTAAAAAGTGACAGAGAAGGATAACTGTTTGCAGCATCTGCTTATGCTTGGCCACTAAAGCTGTTAATATTTCAAGGGAGCCATCATGAGTCTTGCATTATACCAGACACTTCTGCTGAAAGTGCTTATTTAATAATATACAGAATCCCCAGAAAGGTGGGAAAATGCCCCTGTGTTGCAGATGTTCAACCTGTGATGTAGAGAAATTGAGAGACTTTCCCAAGGCTGTATCAACAGTAAACAGTGGAGGCAGGTTTGAACCTTATACCATCTAGCATAAAATACAGGCTGTTTTCAGCTTACCAACATTGATAGAAATGGAGAAAAAGAAAAAAAAATACAACAGCTTATTAAAGTCTTCTCCACCTATAATTTTAGTACTAAAGACCATGAATAACAAATGTATGGATATGATTCTGAGTTTGTGAGAGCTAAAGTTAGGTGTGTTTATTTCTTTACAGATATTGTAACTTTAAGGAACAAGCCAAACATCTTAACATATGGAAAAGAAAAACATGGTTATCTTTCATTGTGATTGGCTTCACTATTAGAGGCGATAGGGCCTGTTACATCAAAACTCTAAACATATATACAAAAAGCCTAATCACTTCGGAAGCTTCTATAATTTTTCAACTCTAAAAGAACGTCTTCAATTATTTTTGACTTTTTTGTTTGAAAGCTTATAATTTTCAAATAATGTTAAAAGACAAAAATTAATCACCCTAACATAACAATCATGCTAGCCTTTACATGCCCACTTATAATAATTCTCCCAACATTTTTACAAAGTCAGAATTATAGTATGCATGCATTTTCATTCTGTTAAATTTAGTATTATACTATTACAAGTATTACAAATATATTACAAATACGTGTCATGCAGTTACTAGTTACAATAATTTACCTATGTATTTGCACAATATATAATCGAACAACTTACTAAAATTGATTTTACCATTATTTATTTTACATTTAACTGTATTGTATTTTGCAATTATAGATACTGTTGAAATGAATACTGGCGTCTAAGATTTTTCTTCCTTTTGTATTGTTTCTTTAGGGTATATTTCTAGGACTAGACAAAAGGTAAGAATATTTGATATACATAACATATTAAATATCACATTTTTTTTAATTCTAAAAGTAACACATGCTCAAATCAAACATTTGGAAAACACTGAAAAACACCAAAGAAAAAAAATTAAACTAGCCATGGTAGTGTACCCTGATGTTTTTCCTCACTAACGTTCTTTTCTACCTTTATTTCTACCTAATTTGGAGTGAGGAGGGAAATTTTTTCCAACACTTAAGCCGTATGTTTCAGATGAGGCTCAACTCTCCACCTCATGGGCAGAATATGTTACCCAAATCTGACCAATCAGTTCAACACGTGGTCCCTAAACCATGCTGATGGGGACGGGCAGCATCTAGAGGTTCAAGCAGATGACTCCTGGAACTCATGTAGAAGTTGCTGTAAAGAGATGCTTCTGTTTTTCTTTATTCCTGGATTCATTCATGAGAAGACAGAGACTTAGAGCTACCAGGGCTATCGTTTGTGAATATAGGAAAAGCACACACATACAGAGCAAAAACAAAGCTAAACAAACAATGGAGAGAAATGAAGTCTTTCTCACATTGTTCTAACCCCTGGATCCACCTTTGCTAGGAAGAAGACCTAAGCCTGGACTTTTCAGTTACATAGGGTAATTAAATATTATTTTTAATTAAGTCCTTTTGAGTTAAGAGTTCTGTCACATGAAGTTAAAAGCATTCTGACAGATACACCCATTATTCCACAACCAAAAGAATAATCACTTAGAGCATCTCCCGTAAATCTAGTTTTAAATAAACATAGCTATACATATACATATATATCTTATTGCTTAGCATCATAGATAAAAATAAATCATAGATATTTTAAAGTATCATTAAAACATTTTAAACTAGTATTTAATCCTGCCCTTGCACTTTTTATTGATCTACCTCATAGTTTTATCTTCATTTGCATTGTTAAATTATTTTATTGTACATCTTAATTTCTGGAAATTATTGTTGCCATTTTTAATGCCTGTAACTCACATGTATAAGTTATTTAGATTTTACTCTCGATTTTGAAAGTTACTTCTATTTCTTTCATAATTTTTTCTATATCTTTCATATAACTTCTTCATTTGTGCTTTTATTTGTATTTGTTTTGCTCAAATTCTGTAAACATTGCTCCATTATTTTCTACTAGATACAAAGTTGTCTTTCTTCTTCTTTTTGTTAAAGTACTTTTCCATTTTTCCTTGGGATCTTCGAAGAATTTTTAATTCATTCTTAAAATTCAAATATACCATTAGGTTGTGTTATAATATTTATTGCTCATTTATCTCTTCTTTGTTCAGCAGGAGCCTATTTTATAAGCTGTTCTATCATTTCATAAGTCAGAAAAATTTTCTTCCCTTATAACTAACCATGAATTCATGTCCATCTGTTCCAGTGACCTCATTACATACGAATAACATTAGATGTACTTGTTGGCTGTGTCAGCCTTTACTTTTTCTGATGGTTAGCTTCTGTTTGTCTTTCTCTTTGGGTTTTGGAAGAATTTTTTACTTGTTCTCTACTCTCTGATTCAGTTTTCCTCAAATTCTTTCTTTCAAGTAATCATCATTCTGATTCTACTGTGGCTACATCTATTTTCCCATGTTCTCTCAATGTTTTCTTTAATTTAGTTAAGTAAACAAAGGAGATAATGCAATCTGAGAACCATGATTTATATGTAAACAATCCTATTTAAAAGTTTGGGTTTTTCCATATATTTTGAGTGTTACATGTATTTACATCTTTTATATTGCTCCTTCTTTATAGCTTCCATTATTTTATATTCTAGTCATTTATCCTGAAATGAGATGAATATCTCATGGTACTTAATTTACACAGAAAAAGGAGTAAATCCTTTGTGGGTCCTGTCATTAGTCAAGTCTGTGATACTAGAATTCTCATCTCAATTCTGAAGTTCTATGGCCAGATTATAAGCTTTCATGTTACTTTCAAATGACCCGGTAGCATAAAAGAGAAGAGAAACATGTAGATTACAGATATTCTTTTGGATATTATCCAAATTCCATACTGGGTCCAATTTCTGGAACCAATTTTCTGTCCTGACTTCTGCTCATGTGGATAGAGCTAGATTCCTTTTTCATTATTTTTACTGATGAATTAGAGAAGCACATCTCATGTCAAGAATTGGCTTCATAAAAGTCTTGGAAATGTGCATCACAGACAAAACGAAGTGATCATTGATTTTGGGTTCATTTTGGCTATTTTGTACTTAGAATTATACTTGCAACTACCTTTAAAAGTAGTAGCAAATGATGCCCAACTAGAGAGGTCAAAATTCATACAAAATTTGTCTTATTTCTCTATTTTTCATTTCAACTATTTTTGAAAAAAATAGAAATGGAGTTCCTTCATTTACTTTGCCATCTTTCCATAATGAAGGTTAGGTTAATTAGGCAAACATAACGCAACAGAAATTTCATCTATTAGTGATGATCCAAGTTATAAGCTGTTCTATCATTTCATAAGTCAGAAAAATTTTTGTCATCCTATTTCATTGTAAGACATGGAATACCCAGGCAAAGCTATACTTGAGGGAAGAAAATAAAATAAACAAACAACTAAAGGAAAATCCACCCAGAATTTTATGAGGATGTTTGCCCACCCTGAGCACCAGAATATGAGAGCAATGAGCAGATACGTTTCATTGCATCTCTCTATAACAATTACTGGGAAAAGTTCTTTATGAAGAAAACTAACAGACTTTTGGACAATTTCTAAGCCAGTATTTATAAAATTATAATGATAGTGATGTTCTCATGTACATTTTCAATTCTTACTAGTATCTGAACCAATCTTGTTTTATTAAGGTTAAATCGAATAAACCCACACAACATATACACCTTGTCAAATACTTATTTGCAGTAATTCCCCAGGATCTATCTCCATTCCGTCTCTAAGATACTGACACTTTATTTCCGTTAAGAAGTGTATTTCCCTTTCAAAACAATTGGAAATCAATGAGGAAAATGCTGGCCAACTGTTTTGCTCTAGGTTATGGGAATAGTTATTGTAAAGAATCTCTTCCTTAGCCCCACTCTAAATCCTGTCTGTGTTCTAGGCAATTGGTTTTTCTTATTGTCTTCTGCATAGGGAGTGAGGGCTATAGTTTGCAAGATGATTACTTTTGGGTGTCTTCCAGAACAAAACAGATCTTCCCTTAGTTCTACTTTTACATTGGTTCTCCCTACCTGCACATACGAATATAACTGAGCATACATATGAATGACTAGCAAACCTATATACTGGCTGAATGTGATAACTAATCCCATTTAGAAAAGAGTTGACTTTTTTTTTTTTGAGTTAATGATAGGTTACAATCTTGTGAAATTTCAGTTGTACATTATTGTCTGCCAGTTGTGTTGTAGGTGCACCCCTTCACTCTTCGTGCCCACCGCCCACCCCACCTTTCCACTGGTAGCCACTAATCTGTTCTCTTTGTCTACATTTTTAAATTCCTCATATGAGTGGAGTCATACAGAGATTGTCCTTCTCTATATGGCTTATTTCACTTAACATAATTCCCTCAAGGTCCATCCATGTTGTTGCAAATGGGACGATTTTGTTCTTTTTTATGGCTGAGTAGTATTCCATTGTATATATATACCACCTCTTCTTTATCCAATCATCTCTTGATGGGCACTTAGGTTGCTTCCACATCTTGGCTATTGTAAATAATGCTGTAATGAACGTTGGGGTGCATGAGACTTTTGGAATTGCTGACTTGAAGCTCTGTGGATAGATACCCAGTAGTGGGATAGCTGGATCATATGGTAGTTTTATTTTCAATTTTTTGAGGAATCTCCATACTGTTTTACATGGTGGCTGCACCAGTTTGCATTCCTGCAGCAGTGTATGAGGGTTCCTTTTTCTCCACAACCTCTCCAACATTTGTTACTATTTGTTTTAGTTATTTTTGTCATTCTAATGGGTGTTAGGTGATATCTTAGTGTAGTTTTGATTTGCATTTCCCTGATGATCAGCGATGATGAACATCTTTTCATATGCCTATTGGCCATCCATATATCTTTTTGGAAAAATGTCTGTTCATGTCTCCTGCCCACTTTTTGATAGGGTTGTTTGATTTTTTGTTGTTGAGTTGTGTGAGTTCTTTATATATTATGGATATTAAGACTTTGTCAGATGTATTACTTGTAAATATTTTTTCCCAATTAGTGGGTTGTTTTCTTGTTTCAGTCCTGTTTTCCCTTGCCTTGAAGAAGCTCTTTAGTCTGATGAAGTCCCATTTGTTTATTCTTTCTATTGTTTCCCTTCTCTGAGAAGACATGGTGTCCAAAAAGATTCTTTTGATACTGATCTCAAAGAGTGCACTGCCTACATTTTCTTCTAGAAGCCTTAGGGTTTCAGGTCTCACCTTTAGGTCTTTGATCCATTTTGAGTTTATTTTGGTGAATGGTGAGAAAGAATGGTCAATTTTCATTCTTTTGCATGTGGCTTTCCAGTTTTCCCAGCACCATTTGTTGAAGAGACTTTCTTTTGTCCATTGTATGCCCTCAGCTCCTTTGTCAAAGATTAGCTGTCCATAGATGTGTGGTTTTATTTCTGGGCTTTCAATTCTGTTCCATTGATCTGTGCACCTGTTTTTGTACCAATACCATGCTGCTTTGATTACTGTAGCTTTGTAGTATGTTTTGAAGTCAAGGATTGTGAACCCTGCAGCTTTGTTCTTTTTTCTCAAGATTGCTTTAGCAATTCACGGTCTTTTGTTGCCCCATATGAATTTTAGGATTCATTGTTCTATTTCTGTAAAGAATGTCATTGGGATTCTGATTGGGATGGGATTGAATCTGTAGATTACTTTAGGTAGAATAGACATTTTAACTGCGTTTATTCTTCCAATCCATGTACATGGAATGTCCTTCCATCTCTTTATGTCATCATCCATTTCTTTCAGAAAAGCCTTGTAATTTTCGTTGTATAGGTCTTTCACTTCCTTAGTTAAATTCACCCTGAGGTATTTTATTCTTTTCATCACGATTGTGAATGGTATTGTGTTCTTGAGTTCTTTTTCTGTTAATTCATTATTAGAGTATAGAATTGCTACTGATTTATGTAAATTGATTTTATACCCTGCAACTTTGCTGTAGTTGTTGATTACTTCTAAAAGTTTTCCAATGAATTCTTTGGGGTTTTCTATATATAAGATCATGTCATCTGCAAACAGTGAGAGTTTCACTTCTTCCCTCCCTGTTTGGATTCCTTTTATTCCTTTTTCTTGCCTAATTGCTCTGGCCAAAACCTCCAGTACTATGTTAAATAAGAGTGGTGATAGAGGGCATCCTTGTCTCATTCCTGTTTTCAGGGGGATGGTGCTCAGTTTTTGCCCACTGAGTATGATGTTGGCTGTGGGTTTGTCATATACGGCCTTTATTATGTTGAGGTAGTTCCCTTTTATGCCCATTTTGTTCAGAGTTTTTATCATAAATGGCTGTTGGATCTTGTCAAATGCTTTCTCTGCATCTATTGAGATGATCGTGTGGTTTTTATTCCTCAGTTTGTTGATGTGGTGTGTCATGTTGATTGATTTGCGGATGTTGAACCATCCCTGTGTCCCTCGTATGAATCCCACTTGATCATGATGTATGATCCTTTCGATGAATTGTTGAATTCGGGTTGCCAAAATTTTGTTGAGAATTTTTGCATCTATGTTCATCAGCAGTATTGGGCTGTAGTTCTCCTGTTTCATGCTGTCCTTGTCAGCCTTTGGTATCAGCATGATGTTGGCCTCATAGAATGTGTTAGGAAGTGTTCCATCCTCCCTAATTTTTTGGAATAGCTTGAAAAGGATAGGTATTAAATCCTCTCTGAAAGTTTGGTAGAATTCCCCAGGAAAGCCATCTGGTCTTGGGGTTTTATTCTTTGGGATGCTTTTGCTTGCTGTTTCAGTCTCTTTCCTTGTGATTGGTCTGTTTAAATTGTCTGCTTCTTCTTGACTAAGCTTTGGGAGATTGTAGGAGTGCAAGAATTTATCCATTTCCTCTAGGTTATCCATTTTGTTGGCATATAGTTTTTCATAGTATTCTCTTATAATCTGTTGTATTTCTGTGGAGGCTGTTGTTATTTCTCCTCTTTCATTTCTCATTTTGTTTATTTGAGCTTTCTCTCTTTTTTTCTTTGTAAGTCTGGCGAGGGGTTTGTCAATTTTATTTATCTTCTCAAAGAACCAGCTCTTTGTTTCATTGATACTTTCTACTGCCTTTTTTGCTTCAATAGCATTTATTTCTGCTCTGATTTTTATTATTTTTCTCCTTCTGCTGACTTTTGTCTTTGTTTGTTCTTCTTTCTCTAATTCAGTTAGGTGTAGTTTAAGATTGCTTATTTGGGATTTTTCTTGTTTGTTAAGATGTGCCTGTATTGCAATGAATTTTCTTCTTAATACAGCTTTTGCTGTATCCTATATGAGTTGGTGTGGCATGTTATCATTTTCCTTTGTCTCCAGGCATTTTTTTATTTCTCCTTTAATTTCTTCAATGACCCATTGCTTGTTTAATAGCATATTGTTTAGTCTCCACATCTTTGTGCCTTTCTCAGCTTTTTTTTGTAATTAATTTCTAGCTTTATAACATTATGATTGGAGAAGATGCTTGTTATTATTTCAATATTTTTAAATTTATAGAGGCTTGCCTTGTTTCCCAACATATGGTCTACCCTTGAGAATGTTCCATGAGTGCTTGAGAAGAATGTGTCTTCTGCTGTTTTGGGGTGAATTGTTCTATATGTGTCTATTAAGTCCAACTGTTTTAGCTTTTCATTTAGCTCCACTGTTTCTTTGTTGATTTTCTCTCTGGATGATCTGTCCATTGATGTGAGTGGGATGTTGAGGTCCCCTACTATTATTGTGTTATTTTTCTTATCTTCTTTTAGGTTTGTTAATAGTTGCTTTATGAACTTTGGTGCTCCTGTGTTGGGTGCATAGATATTTATGAGCATTATTTCTTCTTGATGAAGTGCCCCTTTGATCATTATATATTGGCCCTCTATGTCTCTCTTTACCTGCCTTATCTTGAAGTCTGTTTTGTCTGATATAAGTATTGTGACACCTGCTTTCTTTTGTTTGCTATTAGCTTGGAGTATTGTCTTCCACCCCTTCACTCTGAGCCTGTCCTTGGAGCTGAGGTGTGTTTCCTGGAGGCAACAAATTTTTGGATCTTGTTCTTTAATCCATTTTACCACTCTGTGTCTTTTTATTGGAGAGTTCAATCCATTTACATTGAGGGTGATTATTGATGCATGAGGGCTTAATGCTGTCATTCTGTCGCCCGTTTTCCAGTTTTCCTGTGTTTCCTTTGTTTCTCATCCTGTGTGTTTTAGCCTACCCATTGACTTCTGCAATTTCTTGTGCTGGGTTTCTTAGATTTTTCCTTATTTATGTTTTGTGTCTCTGTTCTGATTTTTGGTTTAGTGGCTACCCTGAAGCTTGTATTCAGAATTTCATGCATAGTGTAGTCCATTTTCTGGTGGTCTCTTATTTCCTTAGCCTAGACTGATTTAGTCCCTTTCCTCCTCTCCTCCTAAATTATTATATTCATCTCTTATTCCAAATTGGGTTGTGAGTTTGTGGTTAGAGTGATAAGATTGTCTTTGCTTTGGTGATTTCCTTCCCTTTATCCTAATGCTATAGTTGAATATTTGCTCTCCTATTCTGATTCTATCTGTCTTCCTACTCTGTGTTTTGTGACCCCTTTCTCCCTTTTTTTCTTTTTTTGAGGTATGAAGCCTTCTTGAGGATTTCTTGTAGTTGAGGTCTTGTGGCTACAAAGTCCCTTAGCTTTTGTTTGTCTGGAAAAGATTTAAATTCTCCCTCATCTCTGAAGGATATTCTTGCTGGATAGAGTATTCTTGGCTGAAGATTTTAATCCTTTAAAGTTTTGAAAATGTCATTCCAATCTCTCCTAGCTTGTAACATTTCTGTAGAGAAATCCACTGAAAGTCTGCTAGGGGTTCCTTTGTAGGTTATTTTCTTCTGCCTTACTGCCCTGAGTATTCTTTCTTTGTGATTCATTTCTGCCATTTTTACTACTATATGCCTTGCAGTAGGTCTTTTTACATTGACAAATCTAGGAGATCTGAAAGCTTCCTCCACACGCATTTCTCTCTCAATCTCTAGATTTGGGAAGTTCTCGTCTATTGTTTCATTGAGCACACTTTCTGCTCCATTTTCCTTTTCCACGCTGTCAGTAATTCTGATTATACTTAAGTTGCATTTTCTCATTGAGTCAGCTATTTCTCGGAGATTTTCTTAATTTTTTTAAATTCTTACTTCTCTTTCTTCCTCTGTCTGGCGCCATTCAGCCTGTCTATCTTCGATTATGCTAATTTGCTCCTCTATGGTGTCTACATGGGCATTCAGGGAACCCGTATTCTGTTTTATTTGATCCATTGTATTTTTCATCTCTAGTATTTCTGATTGATACTTCTTTATAGTTTCAACCTCTTTTGTGAAGTAACTCCAGAACTCATTGACTTGTTTCTCTATATTTCCCTTTACCTCATTGAGTTTTTTGTTGATAGCTATTCTGAACTCATTTTCACTTAGTTCACCTATTTCCAAGTCCTGAGGACATACTTCTATGTTTTTATTGTTTTCCTTTTGGACTGGAGCTTTTATAAATTGCTGGATGGTAGAGGAGCAGTTTTTCCTCATGATGGTATTATTCGGTTGCAGTTACAGCCTGTTGCCACTAGATGAGGGTCGAGAGTCACGTGTTCTGAATGCTCCACCATCAGCCGCGATCGCAGTGCACAGTGCAGGTTGGGGGAAGAGGGGCACTTCCTCTTGTGTGCAGGACTGGATTCCGATCAGCTATCGCTCTCTGGTTTTCCGGGGCCCTGGCTTGATGGGATCCCCCTACTCGAAAGCTTTCCCCTGTTAGAGGGTTTCCACTGCACAGGTCTGTTGGAGTCCTGAACAATCCTGTGGACACACGGCCCCTCCCTCGCTCCTTCCTGCACCCACAGCAGCGATCCCAGTCTCTAGGAGAGGGAGCAAAGTTCTCTCTTACCTCATTCCAGCTCCTCCGAGGGGGGCTCCAGCCTCTCTGCCCTCCGTCGTTTGGCTGCTGTTGGTCTCTGACAATTTCTGTTATTAGGATTCTTTTTTGGCTGGAAAGCAGTTGCTCTTTTTGGTTGTAATTTGGAGGGGAGAGAGTCCCAGGTGACCTCACTCCGCCATGTCGATGACATCACTCCTCGAAAAGAGTTGACTTTTAAATCACAATGTTTCACACATCCTACTTTTCTAAGAATTAATTATCTCTTCCTAGAAACTCTCTTTTGAGAAACTTTCTGGATCTGATTGGACTAGAAAAACAACCTCTTCTTTCTACCCCTATCCTTTCCTTAATATGCAAAGTAGTGTCTGGAAAGAGAATGGGTTTGAGGCATAGCTCAAACCTACTATTTATGAAACTGTATAAATTTTGGAAAGTACTTAATCTTTCTAAGCCTCAATGTCCTTACCAAAAAGATAAAAAAAGATAATATCGGTTTTATAGGGTTTTTGTAATAATTAACTGAAACAACATATGTAAAAAAGTTTAGCACAATTTCTGAAACTTATTCCGTGTTAAATAAAGTCAGTTTCCTGAAGAATCAGATGTAAACCAGAACTTAAAGTGCAGTTTGGATTGAACCCATGCATACTTACAATAATAAAAGATTTTCTGAACTTTAAATTCTGGAGACTTATTTTACATCTCCAGAATTTGAAGCTTCTGCTATTTCTCTTGTTTAATTATTGAGTTTTTTGTGAATTTTATCCAAACTAACTTCTTTATATTAAAAAAAAATCGTCATTTGATGATAGAATGTGTGTTAGTGTCCAAATATTTTGGCTTTTTCAGTTATCGGTTCATTCATAAATTGGAGATCTATGTTTATTTACTGATAGTTCAGGACATATCAACAGTTGATGAGTGAATGAATACCAATTGCACACATCATGGATTTGAATTATCTTCAAAAAGTAATTTGTGAACTTTTGACCTTAATTCTAAAATCTTGACTTTTCAGAGAGAACTTAGACCTCAGAAATCTACTCTCTTGTAAATATGCAGTTTGGTAAATAAAGACAACAATATACACCAGTTGCACCTACTGTGTCCCAGAAACAATTCTAAGATTAACACATTCAATCATCACAATGAATTTATGAGGTAGGTCCTCTTATTATACCAAATTTTTTAGATGACACTGAGATACTGAGAAATTGCAAGTTACTCCACAGTCACACAGCTAGTAAGATACCACATCTCTCTCATCTAAACATACATCCAAATTTCTGAAGAGAAACTTTTCTTTTAACTAATTATATGAGACCAAATTTGTTGTTTAAGACATGAGGACCTTAGCTTTTTATACTAGTTCTTGAATTATGGAAATGACTAGAAAGTAACACACAATCTCAATGAAAGCTTGAAGGCAAAATGATCAACTGTGGTCATCAGTACTTATTTAAAATCTCACTGTTGGGGCCGGCCCCATGACATAGTGATTAAGTTCCTGTGCTCCGCTTGGGTGGTCTGGGGTTCGCAGGTTCAGATCCCAGGCACAGACCTATGCACCATTTATGAAGCCATGCTGTGGCAGGTGTCCTACATGTAAAATAGAGGAAGATAGGCACAGATGTTAGCTCAGGGCTAATCTTCCTCAAAAAAAAACCCCCACTGTTGCCATTGAGAGATGGTAAAGCACAAGGTTGGTGTATACATGCTGTCTCTAGCTGGAATATATCATGAACTTTCCCTGATTACATAAAGGTAGTAATTGAGCCCATGCTTCATGTGGAAACTCATGTTCCTATCAATTATTCTCCCTTAGGACGACAAGTTTATTTATCAATGTCTACTTGCTACACAGTTCAAATAAATCTTTTTCTAAGTGATGCATCTGACTTGCATCCCATGACTATCTGGAAAACATGACCATTCAACCCAATCTAAGATTTACACCTTAGCTCAAAACATGCTCAAGTGCAATATGCAGCCCTAACTCCTGGCTGATAAAATGTTGATCTTTTATTTGACATTAAAATCAATTATTGGGAAAAGGGGGAGCAATAGCCCCATTAGGGAAATTGCTGCTGATTTTATATTCTGTCACATCAAAGTGAATGGAGATTAATATTATCATATTTATTGTTAAAACATTTTAATTTCTTTTAAGTGTGCATTTCAGATTGTGAATCGTTGATAAGAACGCAGCTCAGTAGTTCCAATTTGCATATGAAAGCTACAGTATTGTGACACCTACCTGTCAGCAGGTACTTTACCCTCTTGAAGGTGTTCATCTGCCAAATTTCTTTAATGTTGGCATCTAACTGAAGAATTAAGGAAATATAAAATATATAAATAATATGCCTAATGCTTATTTAAAATCTCTCTCAGACTTTTTGATTTTCTTATAGAAAAGAAAGAAAAGAGCATTTTCACTTTCTAGAAGGACTAAAGAAAGCATTCAACTTTGTCGGGCCTAAATTTGTAGATGACTGTTGGACTTTCCCATATGGGATATATTTAAATATTCTCTGAGCCTGTTGTATTCTTTTCTTTTTATTTTAAGAAAAAGGAATCTCCAGCCAAATGTGGATTCTCTGCCCTAACAGAGATTGTACTAGTAGACTGGGCTCAACAAAATTAAAATGAACCCAAAGTTCCATTAAAATCTATCTTTCTGTGCCCCCATCTCTGAATTCTTCAAGTTAAAGGATTACAGAGATAAAACATAATAGCCTAAAAATGAAGAGGACTGACTCAAAGTTTATTCAAGGGACTACAGCTCAAGAAAACAACTTCTCCCAGTCACAATGCCCTCCTTCGTCTACTGAGGGACCCTCTAGACAAACACACATTTGTGAGTCTAAAACACTGGAAGGGTATGTCTGCCTCTGAGTTTCTTTCTTTTCCTTCTGTCTGGCATAGCTATGGAAATTATCCACACTCTTTATATTTTCCTTCCTCTGATGCTCTCCAGACTTCTGCACTAAGGAAATTACAGTGCTTTGGGGCCAATAGGTTTTTGTACAAATAGACATTCTGATATTCATACATGTATCCATCCATTTGTTCTTTCAAACACTTATTTTTACAGCTTTTTTTACTGATACTATTTTATGCATGCATCATAAATACAACAGTTAAGTTATAAAGTTATATTTAGGTACTGCAGTTGGAAGAAAAAATATTTGAAAGTTTTATCAATAGTCCTTTTTGGGCTCTAAGCTGGCAGATATTATTTGAGACACTAGCTCTAAAAGTAAGAGAAATGCCCTATCTTCTCCTGAACACTCCCAACTGGACAAGCAGTTCTGCAGGTTTTCTATAGTTGGAGCTTGGAGAAAATCAGGCTACTGTCAAGCTCCAACATACTCAAAAACTGAATATGTTAACTAGCAATAGATTTGTCTATACCTTTACAAAAAGGTATTTTTTCCCTAGAAATAACCATTAAGGGAACTTTATCTTTATAACATTAAATGCAAATGACTGAAAATAGAAAGTTACTGAATTTACCTTACATCTGATTTATTTTTAGTCAAACTTTTTAGGAATATCCTCTCAAAACACAATGTGCCTTCATTAATGTGTGTTCTTAAGGTTTGTGTTCATCCCCATTTCTGCTTAAAAGGCTACAATATAAGTTACAATGATTACTATAACTACAGTTAGTCTCTATCACACACATAACAATATAACTAGATATTTTCTCAAGCATTAGTTAATTTAATTTTAAAATATCTGCATTTTCTTTTCCTACTCTTGGGCATTGTTTTTCAGGGTTAATACTAAGCTGGGTATATTAAGTCTTATGGAAATCCCCAAACCTACAAACCCCAAATATTTTTAACACTGCGAAATATAACACCCATTTCATAGCTCCTAATTTTCTGGGTCTCACAACAGGATCACTTTTTCATTAATTCTTTGCCTCCAGCTTGTCTTCAACCATGATTGTTTTACTTCACTATGTTTAAAAGGATCCCTTTAGCACTAGGGTAAACTTCAAACAAACCAAGTAATTTTCAGTGTGGCTTACTTTAAAAAAAGGAAAAAAAAAATGTTCAAATGACTTTTAATATTAATATTTAAGTACTTTAAATTAGAAATTACTTGAATAAATAAAAATTAATTTCTTCTCTGCCAATTTTCACAAATAGATATTTGCTGTGTCTATACCAAATTGACTGAATGGGGGAGGGGGTAGAGTTATCTTGTTCAGTTGAGCCATTCCACTAGGGATCATCAACATAGACATGTTAATGCAATCTCCTAGGTGATTTCGGAAAAAAATAATTTTCCTTAGTCCCCCCACTATCAATACCCCTTATCACAAACCCCACTCAGTAACCAAACGTGTACATGCACACACACACACATACACACACAATCCACTGTGCCTTGGTAAAGGTTTACCAAATAAACAGCTGTGAGTAGAGAAGAGGTTGAAAATATAAGACACTTTCAGATAAATTTTATTTAAAAACCAAATAAGCAAAATTGATAGCCCTCTCTCTGTCTTGTAAACAGTCTGTTCCAGTACATTCAAGGAAAGAAATGATATGGAAAGGCAAATCTAGATTATTTGAGTAGTAGACAAAAAACCATGGAGATTCACTGAAAACAAACAAACAAACAGAAACAGGAAAAGGTTAATGTATTCTGCATTTACGCAGGAAGAATTTCAAGGACTTCATTTTTCAGGACAAACAGGTTGTGAGTTTCTTTCACTTAGTTTTCCAAATACAGACATTAACTCTAGCAAGGTAGGTAGCTGGAATAGGTAGGTAGCTTGGTGCATGGAAAGTGACTAGACCCAGGCTTTAAAGATGGGATTTAAACATTGGTGTTAGCACTTAAATGCCTTCTGAATCTGTTGATCATTTGATCCTTGGTTTTCTTACCACTAAGAGTTGGAACAAAGCAATGGTTTTCAAACTGGTACAAGAGTTCTACAGAGCAGCTAGGTTTGAGATTTCCCACTTCCACAACAACCAATCTATCAGGCTTTTTGTTTTTTTTTTTTAATTCCTTTAACATATTTGCCTTTAAGTAAGATTTGACTTGAATAAAGAATCTAGTCCGGTGAATTTGAAAAATCAAAAATCAAATAAAGCCTCCTTCACCTGTGGATCTAAAACGTTCTGCAGTTCTCTAATCAGGCAAACTCTTGTGCAGGCAATAACATTTTGCTTTATAAGTTGAAAAATTTAAGAGTGTGGGGCCAGCCCTGTGGCATGGTGGTGACGTTTGCCCTCTCTGCTTCAGTGGCCCGGGGTTCGCAGGTTCGAATCCCAGTTGCAGACTTGGCATTGCTCGTCAAGCCACACTGTGGTGGCATCCCACACAAAATAGAGGAAGATTGGCATAGATGTTAGCTCAGTAACAATCTTCCTCAAGCAAAAAGAGGAGGACTGGCAACAGATGTTATCTCAGGGCCAATCTTCCTCAGAAAAAAATAAAAATTTAAGAGTGAACTACTTGGTGTAGCTGAGGCCAAGGAACTTGGAAACATTAGCCAAATTCTTGACATCATTTTCTCTCTACTCCACTTTGTTATCCTAATGGGTTTATGAAGTGTAAATCTTTATAAACTGTAGATCAAATCCCTCTTTAAAATCTTTCAAAGACCACTGGTTACACTTGGGTAAACTTTATACTCCGTGAACTAACAAAAAGACATTCTGTGACCTGGGTCCCGAGGCCTGCCACCTTAGCCTTAGCATCTGTCACACCCCACAAAGGCCCCACTCTCTGACCTCCTCAAACTACTGTACTTAAAATTTCTGGAACTCACCAGGCTTTTTACTCATCTTCATCCTTTGCACACACTAATACATGCTCACGCTTCTTCCTAAATAGCCCACTTCCCTGATTTCTTCTTCTTTTTTTTAATCCTGAACATTTTTGCCCTGACTCAGCTAAGGTTTTGTTATTTTCAGGAATCATCCTGTGACCCTCTTCTCCAGAGTCTGGATTAAATGCCCCTCAAAGTGGTAATTTGAGTTTACTGCTGGCAAAATGCTTATCCTTCTGAGTTGTGATTGTGTTAAAATTGTCTTTCTCCACCATTATGCTGGGGGCTCTTCAAGGAGAGACACTATGACTTTTACCTCTTCCAGTGCCTCTTAGAGAACATAGTAGGTAAGCATTAAATGTTCCCAGAACAAATGATGGAGAAATAGTTAAGGACTGCATATTGTGAAGATGTTAAGAGCAGTTGGCCAAAGAATATATGCTTTGTGAAGCTTTTACATTCACACTCCGCTAATTGCAGGAATTTCCAGCCGGGACATAACCATAGACCCACCAATTCTAGGATACAGATCTTTTAGACACTTTAATATTTCTAATATTTGGATGCATACCGTCGGTAGTGTTAATCGCCATTGTCTGTCTTTCAGTAAAAACAAAAATGGCCACATCAAAACTTGCAGAGTAAGTGTCAGTGGCTTAGAAGAAAATCTCAGAGACAATTGTGAAGGATTATTTTACTCCATAGAAACCAGTTAGCTCTAGGAAATGGTAGGAAATTAGAGGTGTTTGTCATTATTGCTGAAGGCAGAATCAAACGGAGCAGTTAACTGCGAAGCTGGTTTAAGAGCTCTGGTTTGATAGCACTTAGTTCTTTCTGAAATATTTCAAGAAATGTCCTTGATGCAGCAGAGGGCCATATTGTATGGGAAAAAGTGGACAGCAGTATTCTCAATTGAAAAGAGATTCTAAATGTGAATAAGTTAAATCTCTTAACCAATTTATTTTGCTTACCTTTGAAATTTATGCTCAAAATAAAGATTTATGTCTAACTGAATGTGAAATGATTCCTTCAACAAGTATGAAATAAAAATTCTAAGTTATAAGAAAGTACTATAACAAATCTAATTAGCAGTGTTTTTTCTTTGTTAGTGGTATATGAAATAATGGTGGGATTTCCAATCAGTAGTATTTTAGATTTAATTTGATGTAGTCAAATATGGGACCAGGCAATGAGTCAAAATCTAAAATTTGGGCACTTTTGCTATTTAAGTGATTTAGTTCACAGCTTAAGTTTATTTAAAGTTATCCTATACTTTGTTAAATTACTTTTTCCCAGCTCCTCGTATTTAAACTAAATGATCAGTGAAATCAGATGGCACATGTGTGTTTTACCACTCAAAAGAGATTGTGGAGATAACATGTTGCATTTTTACCAAAATTTCAAGTTATAGTGTAGGAATAAATATGCCAAAGTGGAGAGTTTGCTAGGTGCCAGCATGTAACAGAATGCTTGCATTTTAGTTATTAGTATTTCAAATATACCTATCTGCATATCAAATTCACTTTTCTTATCCAAGTCTGCTTTCATTTCCTCACCACCAATTGACAAAAATTCATGTTCTGTAGCCTTTGAATGCTTTGGTTTGTCTGCTTTCAGCCCAGGGATAATCACTGGCAGTGAATAGCTAGGATAGAAAGCATGGTGTGTTTCTCCTAAGCATATGCTGCATGTGGTACAGCACTTCATCCTGTGAAGGGAGATATATGAAATGGATGATTCATGGCATCATTTTTTTAAAGTAAAAAGGAAATGGTTTTCTTTCAGGTATAAAGGGTTTAGAGTGAAACTTTAAAGAAAAACAAAATAAACGTAAAACTCACTGGTAATATGTTTTTAACAGGCACATCACTACTGTGGTCTATTTATCTTTATACTTATGTGATTAATAATTCAAAATAGGCATTAGGAGTAATTTTGCTGGAGAGATTTCGAAATAAGAATATTGTAAATTAAGATATGAGAGTCCCTCGATGTTAGTACATTGTATTATCAGAATGGATAGCAAATAAAACAACTGCTAGAATAGCTAAAAATCATAATCAAGATTGCAGAAAGTCTCCGAGATTGTGTATGTGTGTGTGTGTGCGTGCATGCGTGTGTGTGTGTGTGTGTGTGTGACTGTAAAGGAGGAAAGAGAGTCCATCTTCAATGGGAACCTAATTATCCAGGGCTGGTTCTGTAGTGAGGTCCCTGAAGCCAGGAAATGGCCTTTCCTTCATGGAGACTCTGACTTTCCTCCCTCCCAGCAGCCCCTCCTTGTACCAATGTTACCTTTCAGCTCATTTCCACCCACTAACCCAAACACCTTATTTAAACTTCAGACAGAGAAAGGATTTGATTAAGAGTTTAAGACCTGTATTTTTCTCATTTTTGCCGAATTTCACATCCTGTGTTTCACATCCACTGTTTGTTTTTATTGCTAAAATTTTGATATTTGTTATGTTTTGGACTCATACTGTTCTTATTAATAGAAAACACTACTTTGATTACTTTATTACAGGAAGGACAAAATGTCTCCTAATGATTCTTTTTGAAACCATACATACATACACATACATAACATGTGAAATGTCCGCAAAGTGTATTATGGATTTTTTTGGATGATAAAGGAAATAGTAATCAAAGTTGCATAAAAATATTACCATCTAACTTTGACTCTACCCTGTCAAATCAGTTTTCCAAGAATAACCTCTTTATTTAAGATATCTAATCTGAGATAATGCTTATTTAGCCTTTACTGTGTACTAGACACCATTCTAAATCCTTTATATATTAAATTATTTAATGCTGACTGCATATCTATCTTATATTCAAGGAAAATGAGATGCCGGGAAGCATACAGTTAATAAGTAAAAATCCTGGGATTTGAACATGGCTAGTCTGACACAGAGCCCTTGCTTTTATCTATAGTATTTTTTATCTATACTATTTTGTATTTATTTCATTTACACTATTTTATCTATACTATTTTATCTTGCTATTTATACTACATGGGACCTTAGCTATTCCAGACTAGTCTAAACTGAATCTCAACTTGTTTGGTTTTCATCCTATTATTAAGCATCTCCTGTCCCACATTTTCATATCTGTAGATATGAATGTTAAACCAGATACTTTCTAAGGACCTTTCCACCTTCCATCTCTAGAGCCACTTGCTTGAGAAGTCGAGCAACAGAACCAGCAAAAAATTGAGTGCTCAATAGCTCAGGAAAGGAAATGCAGAAAATACAAAGTTATGCTCGAGGAAAGATACTCTCGCTTCATCACAGGTTTTTCGGATAGACATTGGCCAATTAAACAATCATATATTGCTTGGCTTGTCAGATCCTGGCCAGCAAGAGATGAAATGGAAAATTACCGATTTCTAATTCTTAAGAACTTTTATTCCAATATGTAGCAAGACAATTAAAATACAGTATTAAAAGCTTCATCTCAGGTATAAGGACTAAGCACAATGGGAATACCCAGGGGTGGTCACTCAAATTTTGGAAAGTCAATACATTTGATTTCTTTCCTTGCTCTGACTTTAGGGGACGTGTCTGGCCTGCGTGACCATACTCTTGCCTCCATTTTTGACATTTAAACAATGGTGCTTCAAAACAATGACTACATATTTGACTAAATTAAGCTATACCCAAACATAAAAATCTGCAATTTTATTTCATAACCAAAGACAAAATGCATAAGAAACAAATGTGAACAGTATTTTCTCTTATTGTCACATTTTTATTTGGAAAAAACAATAGTTTTTGTGTTTCAAATGGGGACCTTAATTTATTACAGCTATTACTGTTTGGATCTAATGTATATGCGTGAAAGTAACATAATTATAGAGTTTACAAAATATGGGCTTTAAAAGTCCTATTGTATTTAGTACTTTGGGCACTAATACAAATTTTCTAAGTACATATTAGGATTTGAGGTGACAAATTAACAATATCTCCATTCCTGCCTTCATTTTGTACCAATTGAGAAGAAGAACAAGGATCAAGAAGACAGAGAGAAAAATATAAAAATTAGCGTTAATGGAGATTTTGGACATCATAGCTTATGTGGATGGAAATAAGCTGTGTGGTTACATTTAGAGATGTTGAAGAATTCAAGCAGCAGATGAGAATACAGACCAGATAACTTTCATATCTCTTTCAACCATGTGAATGAGTGATTCTAAGCCCAGTGTATTCACTGTATTATTTGATACTCTTCATATTCATGAATAAATTAGCATATTTATGTTGAACACCTGGGCACTTAGTAAAATGAAAGATAATAAAAGAATACATAAACAATCAACAAAATATCTACAATTTTTTCAGCATAATCCCTACCATATAATCCCTACCATCAAGTAGTTTTCATTTAAGTTGTAGAGAGTAAGGTATTAAACAAGTAATTAAAAATATTAACTTCAACCAGATGTACTGACTTGAAGAACAAGAGAGTGTCGGTGAAGAGAGAAAATATAGTGGGCTGAAGTAAAGGGTCAAGCCTCATATGGGGTAAGAGTTTCAATCTAAGGGATAGAGGAGGTCTGAGAGGGGAATAGACAATTCATAACAGAATAAGGCAACAAGTGCACAGATATATGAATAGCATGAACTCAGTATATACTTACTGAATGAGTCAAGTGACACTTGCAGAAGAGAGGGAATAATTTAGGCTGGAACAGAGCACCCACGACAAGGACACAGAGAAGTGACCTGGACTACGTAAGGTGAAAATGGGCTTACAGGTGCTTGAATGGCAGAAAGAGAAAAGCCCCTCATGATCCTGAATGAGATCTTACATAATGAAGTTATTTTAACCTATTGTTCCAGAGGGGAGAAACTAGAGATGGAATAAACAACAAAAAGGCTATAACAGAATGCAGGTATGAAATAATGAGGACCTAGATTAGAAGGGCCACAGTACAGATAGAAAGGAAAGGGTGAATCTGAGAGACATTGACAGGACCAGGAGACTTTACAAAGGCTCTACTAGCCTATGCTTGTAGAATTAGCTTTAACCTGAAAATCCTCTTTTTGACCCAAATCCAAAGCTCTGGGGAAAATAGATAATGTATGAATTTATAAGAAAACCAGAGATGCAGTTCTGGATATTTTTCTAAGCTGTGAAACATGAGATCTTGTTTAGAGTGGAAGAGAGTTCTCTGACCCAGGAACAGGACTTGTTTATTTTTTTACTCCTTTTTGTTCCCAATTAGTTTCAATAGTATGAGTACAATTATAGCTGAACAGGGAAAGAGAGTCTGCAGGGTACCCAAATCCAGACTGAAAAAGGATCGGAGGTCCTAGGATTAACAGAAGGTTCTAATTGGCTTTTCATAGTGGATGGAAGACTGAGGTACATGCCCTCTGTAAACTGTGATGCCTATAATTATTCAAAGGATGGTGAGACTCTAACTGGAACAAAAGTGTGGGAAGTAATAAACTGTCTTTTCATTTTAACTTAAATGAAGCAAGAATAAATGGTTCCAGATCATTTATAATTCTTTATAAGCTCCTCCTTCTCACAATACCACATTGCTCCTCATCACAGTTATATTTGTGATACTAATCTATGTTATCATCACATGTATGGGATCCAAAATATTCACGTTGGATCTGACCTTTTTAAAAGTCTGTAAAAAATATGTTGTAAGTTACTCCCTCCTTTCCTAAATGCAACTTGTTTGTATTTGCAAAGGAAGGACTCTGTCTTGCTCTTGAGTAATCTTCATAAGTACCATACAATTTATCAGAATTCTCAGACACAAAGTGAATGTACCTGCTTTAAAATAAAAGAAATAATGCTCAATTTCAACCCTGTGTAATTTTGTAACATCCATGCTTATATTATATATTTATCTGATTAATTCTGGCTTAAAACACTTCATTCATTCGTTCACAATTGAGTAAACTTTTAAGTACTTCTAACTTGTTAAAATGTGATGCAAAGCCAAGGGTTCCAAGGACTGTAATATGGTGAGATTTTATTAACAAAGTTTAAAACTGGAGAAAAAGATTTTCAGTGCCTATTTCCCTCCATTGTTACATCTGCCAACTGATTAAATTATGCTAATGAGACAGTAGCTCCTGTAAAACCGGCACTGGGCATCATTTTGCAATAAATAGAAACAAAAGTCTATCAATTTGGTACTTGTCAACTTGCGTTCTCATAAACAACAATAACAACAACAAGGGGTAGGAAGAGCAAAGGTGAAAAATTTCCGATTTCAAAATTGTCTTAGACGAGGTGTTATTTTGGAGCTCGTTGGTGAGGTCAGCTGATGCAGGATTTCAAAGGCAATTAGAGTAAATCAAACGGCAGAACATCCCCATGGGCTAATTTGAAGATACCTTCGAAAGATGCTCTTTTTTTCCCCCTAACCCTGGTTGCTGCCACATCTAGCAGCTGCTTTCTTTTTGACAATTCGTCACTCCTGAAAAATGTTTGCAAGCAGTTTGGATAATTTCCAATTCATTCTTGCAGGAAATGAGGATTTGCTTCCTCACTTGGGATACCTGCTGCTAGGTTTATTCACTAATAAGCATGATAAATGTTTTAGCCTTTGATCAGTGCTAATTTAACAAGTAAGCTCCCCAGAAAAGAAGTCTTTGAGGCTCAGGGGCTCAAGACAGCACACGAGTTGGAAATATGATTGATTGTGTTGCTGTGAGAAATTTCCATAAAAAACTTTTATCACACTGGTATGTTCTGAACAATTAAATCAAAACCGAAAGATAGTTACCCTCCAAAGAAGGACAGAGGCAGCCCAGCAAACTTCACAAAACATTTTTTTTAATGCAGCTCAGACTAATTTTCCAGAGAAAGATCAGTCTTCTTTTTTTTTTTATAAATTTCATTCACACCACTTTATCCATTTCCTTATCCTCATCTTGGCCCATCCTCTTCATACGTGATTCTTTTTATTTTTCCCCCCCTCTTGCCAGATCTATAATTAACACGTTAAATAAACTTTAACATGAGATCTATTATGAAAATTGGACAAACCAACTGGAAGAGAAATGGATGTCTTGGCATTGTGTATTTAGAATCAACTGCTGTCGAAAGGACTCAGAGCAAATCAAATGCCTAAATAATGGGAGTTGCCGCCATTTGTTAATTGAAGAGTAGTCCACACATCCATTCCCCAAAGTAGACACCAGTAGTGAACAAACACAGAAAATGCCAAGTGCCCTTGTTCCATGCCGAATTGTGAATTTTCTCGAGCATGAAACCGTATAGTTTTTTCCACTGTACAAAAAAAACTATGTTTTCAGTTTATCATAAAGAAGTAAATGCTGGACTGCCTGCCTTACATCAGTTCTCAAGTACAGCAAAGGCAGTATTATAAACTGCACTTCCGTCCGACATTTCAAAACACCTAACTTTTGTAAAATAAAAGATACACAAACAAATGAGTCATTCCCCTGCCATTCAATACACTCAACACAAGGCTCTTCCTGAGAGAAATCGGCATGCGGAAATAGGTGTGGGTAGAATTTAGTCATCAGTAATAACCATTTTCTGTTATTAAGGTTTGCACTACAAGGTGAAAAGGAGAGAAGTAATTCTGTTTTAAAAGAAGAAACTTAAGTGCAAAGATGAGAAGGAAAACGGTGCCACCATGATCCAATGATATGAGGGTAGCTAAAATTATTAAGACAACACAGGTGCTGTTTACTATATATGGATATAGATGTACATAGTAAAAGTTTGACAACACAGAAGGATGGTGGTTACTTTATGCAGTAAAGAACGGAAGGAGGCAAATGGGATCGGGAATGGTCATAAAGGGGGCTCCTCTTGTATCTGTGTTATTTCATTTTCAGAAAAACAATCAGAACGTTTAACATTTGTTAAATCTTGAAGGTAGCTATACGATTGTTCATTAATATTTTTCTGAAATTTTCTATAGATTTAAGATATTTCATAATAAAATACATCATATATTAAGTTTATCATAGCATATACAACAATTACTCTAAAGTGAAAAAATAGAATGCTGGAAAACTGTTAGGTTGGGAAAATGCTCTAAATTTGTCTCATTTCCTTGATTGATTTGATAATATTTAACTATTTTCTTACAGGAAAGATGGAAAAATATGGTGTTGAAAAGTTTATAACAAGCTGAAATGTCTGTACTTTTTTGATGATCAGTTTGCCCTAAAGTTTTGTGTTTATTTCTATATATAACCTGTCAAAGGGATATACAGAGGAATTTTCCAGACTCATATTGGAGTTTTGATATTATATTATGATACTATGTAATAAGAAATATTTAAGGAACTAGACATATATAGCCTGGGTTAGAAAATCTAATTTTAGAATCAGCCCTGATGGCCCAACAGTTGAAGTTCAGTGCACTCCGTTATGGTGGCCTGGGTTTGGTTCCCAAGTGTGGAATCACACCACTTGTCTGTCAGTAGCCATGCTGTGGCAGAGGCTCACACAGAGGAACTAGGAGGATTTACAACTATACACAACTATGTACTGGGGCTTTGCGGGGGGAAAGGAAGAAAAAGGAGGAAGATTGACAAAAGCTGTTAGGTTAGGGCAAATCCCCCACAAAAAATAAGAATAAAGAAAATATAATTTTAGGGGGATATCAAGTCCCTAAAAACTGTCATGAAAGATGTGAGGCTCTAACATGTGGAAGAGTGAGTAGAATAACTAAATACATCCTAAGTATAAAATTAACACCAATCAGATATATTTTGGTTCTTGGGTAAAACTGTAAGACCTTTCTAGTTATTCAATAAGAAGATATTTTGCCTTATGGATTAACAAGTTGTTGGAATGTTTAACAGTACAACGTTTTACATTCTGAGTCAATGAGTCAATGATAATTTATTTAGAAATGGATATATTATGTAATATTTTTGATTTTATTATCATAAACTTGCAGTTAAATAATTTGTTTTATAAGACTATGTGCTAAATCTTCTTACAGTCTGCCACATCCATAATCCACAATAAACTGGGCTGCTCACAGCTAATGTGGAAGGGAGAGTTTGTGAAATACCATTAAAAACATACATCCACTAACCATCACTAATAAGAGAGAGAGATGAACAAATTAGAAAGAAGCATGTTTTAAGTGACAATGTCAGGCTTTGTCATTTTTCTTGTTTTAAACATTATATTAACATTGGATATGTCTGTATATCTATTCAATGCAAATTAATATCTTCTTTCTTTCATTTTTGGAAAATACATTAAATCTATTAACGTAAATTATTTTTAAACATGTAAATAAACACATATTGTCATACTGCCAGTACACCTATTGAAGTTAAAAGAACTTAAAAAGAAGTTCCATTTATCACATGTACTCTCTACTAGGCCTTTCATCACATTTAATGGAGTGGTTGAAGTGCTCAAGGCTCAAACCATGAGGCAATCTTCTTGCTGTTGACTAGTTGCATGTACCACATGGAACTCATGGATTGCTATTTGTAGCAATAAAAACATCTGGTATTAGGGGAAAGATCCAAGATGGCGCCGTGAGTAGTCCTCTTTATCTCTCGCCCTTCGAGTCTACAATTATTTGGACACTTATCGCTTGACAAAGGATATCCAGACAGCATCTCAGGACGTCTGAGACACCCACGCGACTATACATCGGAAGGCGGATGGACTTTCCTCCGGGAGGGTGTGGAAATAGGTGAAAACTCTCCGACCCCGACGGGCAGCCTAGTACCCGCAAGCGGCTTTCTTCCAACGGACGCCCCCAGAGGATCCACACACATCTAGGGCAGGAGCGAGAATACAACAGAGGAGTGACGGTGGAAACAGGTGACCAGAACCCTACCTAAACCCCCCGCAATTACTCCTAAACGCAGAGGGAAACTTTAGAGTTGCACACCTGAGCCCGCGGGGAGAGTCGCTCCCCGCCATTGGCGGGGAGACCCAGCCTGGTGCTAGGGGCGCCCGGAGGGTCCCAGAGAGAGACACGGAGGGCACGGAGGTCTCCCAGCTGCCGTTGCCCGCCCCGTGGGACTAGGGATTGCCGGAGATCTCGGAGAGGACCGGGACAGGGGGAACTTTCAAAGGCCGGTTCTGCGACCCGGAGGGGAAGCACCAGAGCTCCACCCGGGCAGCAGACAAAACTCTCTGTCTGCCGTTAGCAGAGGGGCCACGCTAAGCATTCAGGGCTCCCGGCAGAGGCCCGGAGAGAATCCCAGAGGGCGGGGCGACCCCCAGCTGCCGTTGCCCGCTCCGTGAGGCTAGGGATTGCCGGAGATCTCAGAGAGGACTGGGGCTGGAGAGAGTTCCAGAGACCCAGCTTAGTAGCCTAGGGGGAAACCCTACAGGCTCACAGAAGCCTTAGGGAAAGCCTCTGCACAGCACCAGTAGAAGGCACCCAGCCGCCAGCCACAAGGCTGGAAGACCCCAGGGCAAAAGCAGCATAGCTAGGTGCACTAACCACAGACTGTAGAAGATGCCAATAGCTCTCCTGCGACCCATAGAGGACAAGTGAGATTTGGTGGGTGCCGACAGCAACGGAGCGACAAATATAAGTGATCCCACCCCTGGCCGCTGGAAAAGCCCATAACACCATTGCAGACCCCAAGGAGAGAGCACATCTAGGTGGGCTGCAACAGTAGGCACCTGCAGCCTGAAGCCCCCCTGTGACGGCCCCCACGGCAGAGGAGGGAATCCAAAGGGCCACTGTGGCTACGAAGAGGGGCCCAGGCCCAGTTAGCAACTACGGACAGGGTTCCTGGTTGGTGAAGTATAAACAGCTGCTCCCCCCACCGCAGCAGCTGAAACAAGTGAAAGGAGCAACTAAACTCTATCTCCATGCGGAGGCACAAATCAACAACATCAAGCAATATGAAAAAATACATTAAATCTCCAGAACAGAAAGAAAGTAACAAATACACAGAAAACAATCCCAAAGAAAATGAGATATATAATCTAAATGATGATGACTTCAAAACAGCCATCATTAAGATTCTCAATGAGTTAAGAGAGAATTCTGACCGACAACTCAACGAGTTCAGGAGCTATGTCACAAAAGAGTTTGATACGATAAAGAAGAACCAAACAGAAATATTGGAAATGAAGAACACAATAGAGGAGATTAAGAAAAATCTAGATGCTCTGAACAGTAGGGCCGATAATATGGAGGAAAGAATTAGCAATTTGGAAGATGGCAATATAGAATTGTTGCAGGCAGAGGAGGAGAGAGAAGCAAGACTTAAAAGAAATGAAGAAACTCTCCGAGAATTATCAGACACAATTAGGAGATGCAACGTAAGGATTATAGGTATACCAGAGGGAGAAGAGAAGGAGAAAGGGGCAGAAAACCTATTCAAAGAAATAATGGCTGAGAACTTCCCAAATCTGGTGAGGGAGATGGATCTTCAGGTGACAGAAGCCAATAGATCTCCAAACTTTATCAATGCAAGAAGACCAACTCCACGGCATATAGTAGTGAAGCTAGCAAAAGTCAATGACAAGGAGAAAATATTAAGGACAGCCAGGCAAAAGAAACTAACCTACAAAGGAACCCCCATCAGGCTATCAGCAGATTTCTCAGCAGAAACTTTACAGGCTAGAAGAGAGTGGAATGATATATTCAAAAATCTGAAGGACAAAAATCTACAGCCGAGAATTCTCTACCCAGCGAAAATATCCTTCAAATACGATGGAGAAATAAAAACTTTCCCAGATAAACAAAAATTAAGGGAGTTCATTGCCACAAAACCTCCTCTTCAGGAAATCCTCAGGAAAACCCTCATTCCTGAAAAATCCAAAAAAGGAAAGGGGCTACAAAACCAAGAGCAGAGGAGATAAGTAGAAGGACAACAACAGAGAGTAGCAGCTCTACATCAGAACAGATTAAACCATGGGACGAGAAACAAAGGAAACTGAAGAAAACCGGAAAACAAGACACAAAATGGGAGTGGTAGGCCCCCACGTCTCAATAATCACTCTAAATGTAAATGGATTGAACTCCCCAATCAAAAGACACAGAGTGGCAGGATGGATCAAAGAACAAGATCCAACAATATGCTGCCTCCAGGAAACACACCTCAGCCCCAAAGACAAACACAGACTCAGAGTCAAGGGATGGAGAACAATACTCCAAGCTAATAATGAACAAAAGAAAGCAGGTGTCGCTATACTAATATCAGACAAGGTAGATTTCAAAGCAAAACAGATAAAGAAAGATAAAGAGGGACAGTATATAATGATAAAAGGGACTCTCCACCAAGAAGACATAACACTTATAAATATATACGCACCCAACACAGGAGCACCAAAATTTGTAAAGCAACTCTTAATAGAACTAAAAGAAGACATCAACAACAATACAATAATAGTAGGGGACCTCAACACACCATTAACACCAATGGACAGAACATCCAGACAGAAAATCAACAGGGAAATAATAGAATTAAATGAAAAATTAGACCAGATGGACTTAATAGATATATATAGAACACTTCATCCAAAAACAGCAGGTTACACATTCTTCTCAAGTGCACATGGAACATTCTCAAGGATTGACCATATTTTGGGAACCAAAGCAAACATCAATAAATACAAGAGAGTTGAAATAATATCAAGCATCTTTTCTGATCATAGCGCTATTAAACTAGAAATCAACTACAAGAAAAAAGCAGAGAAAGGTGCAAAAATGTGGAGACTAAACAACACGCTTCTCAACAAACAATGGATCATTGAAGAAATTAAAGAAGAAATCAAATATTATCTGGAGACAAATGAAAATGAGAACACGACATACCAAATCATTTGGGATGCAGCAAAAGCAGTCCTAAGAGGGAAATTCATTGCAATACAGGCTCACCTCACTAAACAAGAAAAAGCTCACGTAAGCAACCTCAAACAACACCTAACAGAACTAGAAAAAGAAGAACAAACAAAGCCCAGAGTCAGTAGAAGGAGGGAAATAATAAAAATAAGAGCAGAAATAAACGATATTGAAACAAAAAAGACAATAGAAAGGATCAATGAAACAAAGAGTTGGTTCTTCGAAAGAATTAACAAAATTGACAAACCCCTAGCCAGACTCACCAAGAAAAGAAGAGAGAAAGCGCAAATTAATAAAATCAGGAATGACAGAGGAGAAATCACAACAGATACCAATGAAATACAAGAGATCATAAGAGAATACTATGAAAAACTATATGCCAACAAATTGAACAACCTGGAAGAAATGGACAAATTCCTAGACTCCTACAATCTCCCCAAACTGAATCAGGAAGAAATGGAGAATCTGAATAGACCAATCACAAGTAAGGAAATAGAAACGGTAATCAAAAACCTCCCCAAAAACAAGAGTCCAGGACCAGACGGCTTCTCTGGAGAATTCTACCAAACATTCAAAGAAGACTTAATACCTATTCTCCTCAAACTGTTCCAGAAAATTGAGAAAGATGGAGAACTCCCTAACACATTCTATGAAGCCAACATCACTCTGATCCCCAAACCTGACAAGGACAACACAAAGAAGGAGAACTACAGGCCGATATCAACATAGATGCAAAAATCCTCAACAAAATTTTGGCAAACCGATTACAGCAATACATCAAAAAGATTATACACCATGATCAAGTGGGATTTATACCAGGGACACAGGGATGGTTCAACATCCGCAAGTCAATCAACGTGATACACTACATCAACAAAATGAAAAACAAAAACCACATGATCATCTCAATAGATGCAGAGAAAGCATTCGACAAGATCCAACACCCATTTATGATAAAAACCCTCAGTAAAATGGGTATAGAAGGAAAGTACCTCAACATAATAAAGGCCATATATGATAGACCCACAGCCAACATCATACTCAATGGACAAAAGCTGAAAGCCATCCCTCTGAGGACAGGAACAAGACAAAGGTGCCCACTTTCACCACTCCTATTCAACATAGTACTGGAGGTGCTGGCCAGAGCAATTCGGCAGGAAAAAGAAATAAAAGGAATCCAAATAGGTAACGAAGAAGTAAAACTCGCGTTGTTTGCAGACGACATCATCCTATACATAGAAAACCCCAAAGAATCCACAGAAAAACTATTAGAAATAATCAACAACTACAGCAAAGTAGCAGGGTATAAAATTAACGTGCATAAATCAGTAGCATTTCTATACACTAACAATAAACTAACAGAAAAAGAACTCAAGAACTCTATCCCATTCACAATCGCAACGAAAAGAATAAAATACCTTGGGATAAACTTAACCAAGGAAGTGAAGGATCTATACAATGAAAACTACAAGACTTTCTTGAAAGAAATAGGCGATGACATAAAGAGATGGAAAAACATTCCTTGCACATGGATTGGAAGAATAAACATAGTTAAAATGTCCATACTACCTAAAGCAATATACAGATTCAATGCTATCCCAATCAGAATCCCAAGAACATTCTTCACAGAAATTGAACAAACAATCCTAAAATTCATATGGGGGAACAAAAGACCGCGAATTGCTAAAGCAATCCTGAGCAAGAAAAACAAAGCCGGCGGAATCACAATCCCTGATTTCAAAACATACTACAAAGCTACAGTGATCAAAACAGCATGGTACTGGTACAAAAACAGGTCCACAGGTCAATGGAACAGAATTGAAAGCCCAGAGATAAAACCACACATCTATGGACAGCTAATCTTCGACAAAGGAGCAGAGGGCCTACAATGGAGAAAAGAAAGTCTCTTCAACAAATGGTGCTGGGAAAACTGGACAGCCACATGCAAAAGATTGAAAATTGACCAGTCTTTTTCACCACACACCAAAATAAACTCAAAATGGATCAAAGACCTAAAGATTAGGCCTGAGACAATAAGTCTTTTGGAAGAGAATATAGGCAGTATACTCTTTGACATCAGTTTCAAAAGAATCTTTTCGGACACTGTAACTCCTCAGTTGAGGGAAACAATAGAAAGAATAAACAAATGGGACTTCATCAGACTAAAGAGCTTCTTCAAGGCAAGGGAAAACAGAATTGAAACAAAAAAACAGCTCACTAATTGGGAAAAAATATTTACAAGCCACTTATCCGACAAAGGGTTAATCTCCATAATATACAAAGAACTCACACTGCTTAACAACAAAAAAACAAACAACCCGATCAAAAAATGGGCAGAGGACATGAACAGACATTTCTCAAAAGAAGAGATGAATATGGCCAATAGACACATGAAAAGATGTTCATCATCGCTAATCATCAGGGAAATGCAAATCAAAACTACACTAAGATATCACCTTACCCCCGTTAGATTGGCAAAAACATCCAAAACCAAGAACGACAAATGTTGGAGAGGTTGTGGAGAAAGAGGAACCCTCATACACTGTTGGTGGGAATGCAAACTGGTACAGCCACTATGGAAAACAGTATGGAGATTTCTCAAAAAGTTAAAAATAGAAATACCCTATGACCCAGCCATCCCATTACTGGGCATCTATCCTAAGAACCTGATATCAGATATCTCAAGAGTCCGTTGCACCCCTATGTTCATCGCAGCGTTATTTACAATAGCCAAGACATGGAACCAGCCTACATGCCCAGAAACTGATGATTGGATAAAGAAGATGTGGTATATATACACAATGGAATACTACTCAGACAAAAAAAAAAGACGAAATTGGCCCATTCACAACAACGTGGATGGATCTCGAGGGCATTATGTTAAGGGAAATAAGTCAGTCAGAGAAAGACGAACTCTATATGACTCCACTCATAGGTGGAAATTAGTATATTGAGAAGGAGATCTGATCGGTGGTTACCAGGGAAAAGGGGGGGTGGGGGGAGGGTACGGAGGGGGAAGTGGTGTACCCACAACATGACTAACAAAAATGTACAACTGAAATCTCACAAGGTTGTAATCTATCATAACATTAATAAAAAAAAAAAAACATCTGGTATTATACCCCATATTACGTTAACCTGTCGATCAAATTTTGGGTAATAACCAATAAGAAGCATTAAGGGAGCTGATATACGGACATTATAGCAAAATTAACAAAAGGAAAATGATTTCTTTGGGGCAATATAACAACCACTATTAATTACCAAATTTTTCTCATTTATGCTACATACTATAATGGATGTCAATTTGTGAGTTCTGGAACACATTGAAAACTATCTTCATTGAAATAAACTATAACTATATGTTTTACTTAAGAAAACACGTTATTCAAGAGATTTTTTCAGGAACAATTGATCTTTTGAGGTGGGAGAAGAATAATAGTCTAATAGTATTGACTGAACAAATTGTTTCTTAGGGACAACAGAAATATCTTCTCAATCACTTTGGCTTTGAGTCTTGAATTTCAACCACAAAATTTGGGTCTTTTTATATCATTTTCTCTCTTCATTTGAAAATAATTTCAATTTGCTGCAAAATTATAAGAATAAGAATAGGACAAAGAACACTCTTTAGTACTAAGAACACCCTTTTCCCATTCACCTATTATAAACATTTTACTCCACTTGCTTTATCATTTGCTCTCTCTTTTTCTCTTTCCCTCTCAAATAAAATAAATATATAAAATATGTAAAACATAAAAAAATACACAAATTAAGATTTAACATATTTTTCTCAGAGACACTTAGTAAAGTTTCACATATCAGGGACATTTACCCCTAAGGATTTCAGGGATGTTTTGTGAGAATAAGGACATTCTCTTTCGTCTGCACAATATAGTGATCAACTTCAGTAAATTTTGAATTGATGTGACACCCACCTAATTTACCATTTTTATTCTAATTCTGTCAATTGACTCAATAATGTCCTTTATATTATTTTTACCTATATTTTGTACCAGTATTGCATTCAGTTATAATGTCTCTGAGCCTTGTGAATTTTATATTATTGCCTCAATATTTTAATATCTCCTGAATGACACTGCATTAAAATAATTGTTACAATCTTTATTACTGATAAAACAAAGGAAAAACAACAAATTTTTAAAACCCACAAAACCCTGCATAGCATCATCATCTCTCATCTTTCTTTTTCATCTTTCCCCCACCAAGCTTCTTAGAAGTATATTCTATACTGCCACTTTTTACCTACAAATAGCTTAACTTTCAGTCATTCCGTTTCTGGCTTAACTACTCTATATAAAAAATTTTGAAATCTGCCAATGACTTCAGAAATCCAACGATCTTTTATTCTAACTCCTCCTGATCACATCTTCATCATTTTTTTCCTATTTACTATTTCCTTGGTAGTAGAATCCATCTCTTACTTTGTCCCATTGACCCTGGAGTCTCCTATTTTCTTCTCTCCCTTTCTGATCAGCTGTTATTCATCTTATTTGCTGCCTCCTATTCTTTCAGTCTCTTAAAAATAGAAGCTTTTTAAACCTGTCTTCAGCACTCTGGCAAACCATGGACTCCATAATTTCCATTACGTAAATAAATTCTAAACAGATATCACAAACCTAATCCATGCTGAATTTCAGCCTTCCACTTTTGATCTGTTATCCCATCAGCACTTCAAAGTCATTGTTCAATTGTTGCTCCCAGGCTGCCTTCTCAAACGGACTTCACTGCTTCTTTTACTGTTTCACTTAGCATTCAGACTGCCTGGGACTCTCCCATCTCTCCTGCCGCATATCAATACCCAGGTTTCCCATTTTTAGCCACTCTATCTTGTTAAGATCACTAACACTCATTCTCACCGCTTGAACCACTGTTACTCAAGTTCAAGTCTTTTTTTACCTTTCAATTTCTTTAACTGATTTCTATGAATCCATTTCTCTCTTCATTCTGATTAGAAAATTTAACTATTTTAATTACGAGATTCTTTTACAATAACATTCCTGGAAAATACTTCTGATCATATTAATTTCCTGCTGGAAAAAATTTAATGTCTTTTCTCTGCATAGAGAATGAAGTAGTCTTTGACCTGGTCATTAAGTCCTTCAATGATATTGGCCCCAAATACTTTGCCAAACCATTTTTGTTTTTTTACTATTTTGTAATGTACTCCATGTTGTTTTCACTCTCTGTGTCTCATTTCCTCTCTTTTTCCTCTTTCCCCACATTATCACTTGACTCGAAACCCAGAGCAAATGCCTCCTGAGTCAAGAAGAAGTTTTCTTTAAATTTGCCAGATGGAAGTATCTTTCCATCCTGAAAGACTTCATTTAAATTGCATATATAAATATGAAACTTGCAACTTATATGTATATGTGCATATACATAATATGTATAACATACATATGCATGTTATAGTTTAGGAGATTTATATATATACACATATATGTGTGTTTGTACATATGTGTATATAATATATATGTATGTGTATTCACATATTTGGTGTGTATGTGTGTATATACATATATAAAATCTTGCAGATTACAACATCCTAGCAGAAAAGTCCTTGGTCTGACTCTCCTTTCTCGTGTCACAGAATTCCTTCACACAGTAGGTGCTTGATACATATCTGTTTCTTAAGTCAATGTGCTAATAAAGAGGATAAAATAACAGCCAAACTATGAACTTTAGGTTGCAAAGTATTTTTATACAGGAATTTTAGTTTTAAAATGATTTATTGTAATGAGATGTGAGTTTTCTAATAAGTAGGTATTATTAAATTTTATCTCTGAGTTGTGACAGCTTTCTGGTTGCTAGAGGGTTGGAACTTATTTAACCTAACACACCCCTCAGTGTATGCCCTCCACACTTCCAGTGAGCAGAAAGAAAGGCACTAGAGGTTCATTATGTGAACACTTTCATATATGTCCCAGGACCCTCCTGAGAAGCTCAGCAGCTCAGCAGCAAGGTGACTAATCTTGTAAGAGCTCATTGATGCCAGATGCTGCAATTGAAATGAGTTTCCAAAGGTTAATGAATATACACATAGCTATAAATAGCAGCATGTTTTCTTTCAGCAACCAGTTTTTCTGTAGTAGAGAGCCTTCAGATCAGCACTTTCCAGTGGAGCTCCTCTGTAAGGAACTTTCCCTAAGAGTTCACCTCTAGGGAGGCTTTTGAGTCAAGAAGCATTTGATGAGAAGTGAAGGCAATGTAATGATGGTAAATTACTGATGGTGACAATGGTAAAGACTTCATATCTAGAGACCTTGATTCACCCTGAAAATACTTTGGGGTTTACCTTGCAAAGCTCAAATACTTTGATTATACCTTCACCATTTCTCATTTTATTCTGTGTTGAGCATAAGGTATGAGATACTGTAATTGAGTGATTCTCAAACTTTAGAGTGCCTCAGAATCACTTGGAGGACTTGTTAAAACACCGCAGGGGAGTGAGTGATAGGGAGTACTGCCAGAGTTTTTGATTCAGTGGGTCTTCAGTAGGGAAGAAGAACTTGCTTTTGGTGTGATTTGATGATTAGCATTTCTAACATTCTCTTAGATAATATTGATGCTACTGGTCCAGGGACCACACTTTGAGAACCACTGCCCCATTACCTGGTCCTCAAACTTAATCACATATTGAAACTACCTAGAGAGCTTTAACATTACCACACCTCCCCCTCCCCCTTCCCACTCCTCTCCAAGCCCCTGAGATTCTGAATGGCATAGCGGGTAGCCTGGTTGTAGGGATTTTTAATGTACATGATTATAGCTGCAGGTGTGATCCACTGCACTAGCTTCTGAGGGGTTATTTTAGACAGAGATTCAGTAAAGCCTCTTGTGGGGCAATAGAAACTCCCAAAAGAAAATTACACTATCCATATGGAATGGCTACCGCTAACATTCTTTTCATCTTTACAGCATCTAGTAAAATCAAACATAAAGTCGTCATCTGAGCAGGAATTCACAGAACCAAGTTTCTTTAGGGCAGTAGTTCTCTCATCTAGAGGTCTTGTTAAAACAGAGGGCTGGGTCAGATTCCCAGAGTTCCTGGGAGAGGGGCCCATGAATTTTCTTTCTCTTGTTTTAAGATGGGCAGCTAAGCTAACATCTGTTGCCAGTCCTTTTTTTTTCTTCCCAAAGCCCCCCAGTACATAGCTGTATATTCTAGCTGTGAGTGCCTCTGGTTGTGCTGTGTGGGATGCTGCCTCAGCACTGCCTGATGAGCGGGACCATGTCCACACCGAGGATCTGAACCAGCGAAACCCAGGGCCACCAAAGCGGAGCACGTGAACTTGACCAGTCAGCCAGGGGGTGGCTCCAGGAACTTTATTCCTATTTCTAAGAATTTCCTAGGTGATGCTAATGCTGCTAGTCAGGGACCATACTTGGAGAAGAATTACTTTGAAAATGAGACATTCAGCAAGACTTGCAATATAAAGGCAGTTCTGGGTATGTCAAACAACCAGACAAGTTATCCTGGAGGTCTCACCCAGTTGGTTCCAGGTTACCCAAGACCATTAGTGAAGGTCACAGGGATGTATGTAGATGAGATAAAGACATTATATAATAACTAATTCTGTATTAATTGTGAGCTTACTAAAAACTTAAGAGTTATACATAATATACTAAGGTTTTTCTTTTAAAATTGCAGAACAAAAAGAATTAATTATTGGAACATTATATATATTGAATGATTAGGTGAATTCTAATTTAGTCCAGATCCCTTTCTCAACTCTTCAGAAACGATCTAGATTCTTAGCCAAAGGAAGGAAAGATACTATTGCCTATTACACTTTACCACTGTCATGCTACCAAACCAGCAGTAGATATTTTCGGATATCTAACACTGATTTTTTTTAAAATAAATATATACTGAAATCTTTGAGAAGCCCCCAAATTTGAGAATTGTTCTTTAGTATATAATTAATCTATTCATCAGTCAATAAACCAGATACTCTGCTAGATATTAAGGCTAAAACAGCCAATAAAAATAAAACACATTATGCTTGTCTTCATGGAATTTTATGGGGAAGATAGGCATTAATTAACTAATTCACTAAGTATATCATTACAAACTGTGGATTTATAAACAATTTACCAGTTATGGGGGGTGTTTGAATACTTGTAAAGCCAGCCTGTGCTATGAAAGTTGGAGAACATTAAGGACGTAACAAACACATGAAAGGCACACTCCCTGGCTGAGTGACTAGCACACCAGACCAAGAAGGTTCAAATTTGTGCCTCAACAAAATTGCAAATCAATATGTGTTACCAACCTTCAGGGAATATGCCTAGTGATTGTAACTATGGCTGTTGAAGCCACATATGCCAAAGGTTTACTGTGGTTGGCTAAGCTGAGTTTTCAAGATATATCTGTAGTCTTGGTTAAAATTGTCTTTACTCAGTGAGAAATGATAAGACAGGTCTTTTGAATCAAAATCAATATATGTAATAGTGACATTTTATCAACAATAATGACTAAATTAGGTTAAATAGTATTAATCCAATAGACTATACTTACATTTGTACTCTAAATATGGTCAAGGATCCCAGGAAATATGTTGTCAGGTAATTCATTATTGTATATAGAAATGACTTTATGAATAGGTAATATATAATAACAGGCTTACAGTTCTATATTTTTATCCTTCTTTCTTTATACTCTTACTTTATATTTACTGAAATTTTCATTGAAATCTAACACAGACTGAGAATGGCACAAAATGTAACTGTATAGGTTAATGAATTTTTACAAAATAAACACAGCCATTGAAAGAGATTTAGAAGACAATGCCAAAGTTGTTCCATTTAGATGTACTAATTTATACTCCTCACAGCAACAGATGACAGTATTAGTGGCTTCATATTCTTGCTGATTCTCAATATTTTCTTAAATTTTGGTCAGTTTGGTGAAGTATTGTAGCATTGAATGGTGATTATAATTTATTATTTGCTTTTGGATATTCTCTTTTTGTGAGTCTTTCACTTTTGCGTTGTCTGTCTTTTACTTAGTGATTGGTAGGAGTTTAATATATAGTTCGGCAAAGGTACTTGGTCATCTATATGTACAGCAAATATTTTCTCCCATTGGGTGGGGTTCTTTTCATTAGGGAGACTTTACCTTCCCCTAGCACTCTTTCCTCTACTCTGCTTTGCAAGAATTTACTGCTAAGCTTCCTAACTTCCTGTCTCATGTATCTTCAAAATCTGGCAAATGGACAAAACACTGCCATTTGTTTGAGCCCCTTGAGTTACCAATTTTGTCACTCCAGCCCCATGAACCCAACGTTTTCTAGTTCCCTCACCCAATGACCCCCAGCAGTAACCTTCTGCTCTGGAAAAGTCTCTAGTCCTCATTACTTGAGGAGCACTTTGATGCCCTTAATCTTTTAAAAGCTTTCCCCAGCTTTTCTATCTGTTCTCAGTGAGACTGTTGAGCATTCAGATAGCTGGAAGTGGATGCACATACCATATACTAAATCTTATTTAGAGAGCACCACAAATGCTGGTTAAAATTAAGTAAATATGTGAAAGACTAGGATTGCTGATTCATTTTCTGACTTGAAAATGATGAAGAATGCACTGTCCAAAGCAGATAGTCGTACTCAAGAAGAAAGATGGTAATTTAAAAAGGAAACTCAGAGATTAGATTACAATTTGAATTGCTTATTTTTATTTTTATTACTGTTTGTGATTTGCTGTGTTTTTGAGGAGTAAAACAGAGCAGCCACCTGGAAGCCAAGAGACTCAGTTCTTAGAGCCTGTCTTGTTAATAATAAACTGCCATTTAATCTCCCTAGACTTCCATCTTCCAGATCTATAAAAAGAGAACTTTAAGGTAAATCATCCGGAGGGCCTTTTTTGTTTGAGGAAGATTAGCCCTGAGCTAACATGTGCTGCTAATCCTTCTCTTTTTGCTGAGGAAGACTGGCCCTGAGCTAACATCTGTGCCCATCTTCCTCTATTTTATGTGGGACACCTAGTACAGCATGGCTTGACAAGTGGTGGGTAGGTCTGCACCCAGAATCTGAACCAGCAGCCCTGGGCTGCCAAAGTGGAGCGTGAGCACTTAACCTCTGTACCACTGGGTTGGCCCCTGGGAGGGACTTTTTTACCTTCAAAAATTGGTTTCTGCAATATTTCCACACAGTTTTCATTTGCAACTTATTTTTGAGTCTTGAGAACTAAATTTAAAATATTAGTTGCAAATTTGAGCAAAAGAAAAGTCAAGCAAAGAGGAAGTAATTACTCTCCAATTCATTGCTGGTTTGATATGACTGATAATGTGATGTATATATTGGGGACATTTTAAAATATAGAGAGTAATACAGCATGATAATTAAGAGAAATGACTCAGAAACCAGACTTCTCAGGTTCATATTCCAACTTCAACACTTACTAGATGTGTGACCTTGGACCAGTTGCTTGACTCCTTTATAAATATTTTACATGAACATATAATGAATTAATAAATATAAAATGCTTACAACTATATCAGGATATAGGATTTAATACAAACTGTTTAAAAAAGAGATAAAAATCATGTGTATATATATAAGATTATATAAATACACACACATACATTTTTACAAGACACAATTCACATGAAAACAGCTTCTTGGTATTATTTTTAATTGACAATTAACAAACAATTGTTCCTAGTGGAAAATTCTTGTTTTGTTTTGTTTTGTTTTTGAGAAAATTGAATGTAGCCATGAAAATGCATTGTTACTTAAAGGAGGTTCACTAAATATGCATATTTGCATATCTGGGGTAAATTTTCCATTAATCTTCAGTAGGCTTTTGTTTTCTTAGTTCAGAATATGTCTCCATCACAATATCTGGGAAAAGGAAAACGCAAAATAAAAGCCATTCTTCTGAATCTTCTGTTCTCAATACTGAATAATCCTGAAATAATTTTTTCTCCTCAGGGGAGAATAAAAAGTTTAGAGAGCTACTTTCATTATTTTTTCACATCTGTCTTTCTATCTTTTTTCAAGTCCCAGTTAGACCCCTCAACCAAAATCCAGAAATACATCAAGAAAGGCAGATCTGATGTTGGGAATAAGAAGCAGCTCTAAATCCTTACATCTATCCTCACTTCAAAATCCCCTGCAACGTTTCCCTTATCACTTGGCCTTCTTTAGTCCCTTGAAGAATCTGGCTTCACAGTCTGAAGAATGATAGAGAAGGACTTGAGAAAGTTTCAGTAGAATCGAAGCCCAGTCTATATCGTCTGAAGTACCATATTAGAAAGAAAAGCACTTTATTTGGAACTGCCAGGCATTTTAAAATTTTTTTTCCAAAGTACCAAATTAGTGAGAACTGTAAAGTTTTGGGTTGTTGTTTTCAATTTCTGGATTTATTTTCAAATGTACCACAGGCAGTCTCAGGATCAGTAGATTGAAATTCCATTTATGTGACCCTTATAATCATGGGAGCTGAAATGGCTTGTCAGATCATTTCTTTATTTTCCACTTTTTCTTTTTTTGTCCTCAACAGCCCAGGATTTTTGTGACAAAGTTTCTCCCAGTGCATTTCCACGTCCTTAGTTTCTGCTCCACTTTGCTTTGAGCACCAGTCTTGAGTTTTTATCCCAGAATCCTCTGTCGGTCTCATTTTCCTTTCAGGAAAGAAACTGGTTTGAATTTTCATATGTAGTTGAATTTTAACTAAGAAAGTATTGAGATCTAGGGTAACAGGCTTTTACTTTGAATTTGATCAGATCACGCAGAATTCACGTTAACTTTTGTTTTCCTTTTTGATCAAGATTAAACTCAAGCAAACGGAAGCTCCTTCAGAGGAAGGTGTGTAGGAGGTGAATTGAATATATGATGTGAAATGGTCAAGGGTACTAGAATGATGTGGAGCTTACGAAATATATTCAAGAGCAGATTGCAATAATATCGAAACTCTACCTAGACCCCTAGGATCATTTTTTATCTTTTTCCCTGCACTCCTGACTCTCATCTTCTGTGTGCTTTGGCTTTTCACACCCAACACCTATGGCTTTCCTTTGGCAGGTGGGCCTCATGTTGTTAGAACCAAGTTGCCCTTTGCTCTTTAGGCACAGAGGGCTGGAAGTGCCTGGGAGTCGACTTTCCCCCAGGTGTGTTGGCCCTTAACTAATTACTAACACATGCAAGGTCATAAAAGCTCAGCTGTCTTGCTTCAGGATCCACAACTCTTAGTATAACATTATAGAGACGTCCTGCAGTATCAAGACTTTGCCTGAGATCTCACCCTTAATTAGCTTCCTACCACCATTGTCAAACGTCCCTCACTCTTAGCATTTTTCCACGGATCACTCCCTTAATAAAGCACTTGCAAAAACATCTTCACTACAGACACTGCTTCTGGGTTGCCCTCCCTAAGACACACGACAAGATACTGTAAAATATTAAGTCATTCATACACATTCATTCAACAAATACTTATCAAGAGCTCTTTAGGTATCAGGCACCATGCTAATGCTGATAAAACGGTGAAAAAGACAGGAAACTGAAGAATAGGGACATTAAGTCAATAACTTCATATATAATGAGTTAGTTTCTAATTATGACAATAGTTGTGATAAAGCCAACCCCAGTGGTCTAATGATTAAGATTTGGTGATTTCTCTGCCACAGCCCAGATTGACCTCCTGGTCAGAGAACCACACCGCTGCACCCATCTGTCAGCTGTCATACTGTGGCAGCTGCGTGTTGCTGTGATGATGAAACCTGTGCACCGGTATTTCAAATACCAGCGGGGTCACCCATGGTGGACAGGTTTCAGCGGAGCTTCCAGACTAAGACAGACTAGGAAGAAGGACCTGGCCACTCACTTCTGAAAAAATTGGCCATGAAACCCTATGAATAGCAGCAGAGCATTGTCTGATAGATAGGTGAAAGGTGAAAGGATGGCACGAAAAGACGAGGCAGGGTTCTGCTCTGCTGTGCACAGGGTTGCTAAGAGTAGGAATTGACTCGATGACACTAACAACAAAATTATAAGTGCTATGAAGAAGAAAAACATATGGCTTTCTAAATGGCATTCATCAGAAGAAAATGGTTTATAACTATTTTGAGAGGCTTCAGTGGATAGATCTGGGAGAAATGGAAGCTACAAGAAGACAAATTTCAGCTGGATATAAAAAAGAAAGTTTTAGCCATCAGTCCTGTCCAGAGGTGGAAAAGGGCTCCTATGAGATATGGGGATGGCTCATCAATGGAGGTATTTGTAGTTAAGCCTCAACATCGCTGATTGTTGTGTTCATGAGAACCAGGCCTTGGTTGGACTAGGTGAACTAGACGAAGCTTTGGAGCCTATGACTCCACTCATTATGATGACACAAGTAGTGTATCAGAGAAAACAAGAGAACAGCTCAGAAAATACTGGAAGATATCAGTTTGGAGTCTGGGAGCACATGTCAGGGAAAGTTCAGTAAAAGAGCTGGTTGTCATAAAAGTTTAATCTTTCATATAGTCTTTGCCAGATTCAGAAATGACTTTCTGCCATCATCATAGACACATTCATAAAATAAAAATAAAATCTGTAGTTATTTGTAGAGTTGGTTTCCCTGCTTTCAAAATATGGATGTAACGCTGGCTCAATCAGACCCTGATGGAAAGAAGGGCAACTTGAAATCTGAAAGGGCATTGCTCTTCTTTTATAAACCCATTCCATGTAAACCACTGCGTTCTGTTGGACATTCCTAGTACGCGAAATGTATGTACTATGACATGTCTGAACTGCTACAGGGCAGATGATCACTCCAGGTCTTCAATATAATAAGCATATTTAAACTATAAATAACCTGATACACACCCATGTTATATACAATTACAAGGCAAAAATATATAAAATGAATAAATTATGCCAAATAAATATTATGTAATGTTTCCCTTATTTGTATGTAAGTTTCTTGAGAGAAGAAACCATGTCTATATTGCTTTTTACGGTATCTTCAACACCTAGACTAGTGTCTGGCGCAGAGTAAGTGAAAAATAATTATCTGTGAATTAATGTAAGATAAAGGCTTATCAATAAATGTGGCATGTGTGTGTATACATATACATATATGATATACATAAAAGGAGTATTCTTGAAAGTGATAGTTCTGCATCATGACTTAGTTTTCTTTATTCATTTTCAGACTAATTATTTCTTCTAAATTAGGAAGGACTTTTCCAGGCAAGAAAACTAATGTCAGCTTCCTATGATTGATCACTGATGCTTCACTTTTGGCTAAAATCACAGGAAGAAGGGATGATCTTTTGTCACATTGCCCTTTATTTTAAAAATACTTTATTAGCACAATGTTTTAGATGCTATAGAGAATAGGAAAAAAAACCTCGAGTGAATAATTAAAAATTTCTAACCAAATGGTTACTCTGCTTAAAAGTCCATAAGGAGATCATATCTGCATTAATGAGATTTAGGTGTGCTTTATATCTTCGTCTCCCCCCCCCCCCCCAGTGTCTTTCTACCCCATCCTTTGTCACCACCTCTGGAGCCAACATGATTTTGCTCTGGTATAAATCATCCTCATTAGGTGAACTAGATTATGTTGATGACTTCAGCTTGAGCTAGATTTACGAAGTGACACAAAGTTTGAAATCTCAATTTATTCCAGTCCTATGTATCATCTTCTAAGAACAGTTTTACGATGTGGTAGTTGGGCAATAGTTCAGCATTCTGAGAGCCCTAGGAGATTCAATTCCACTATAATAAAGGACATTTAAAAAGTCTAACTGTTTTATCAAAGAGTACCCTGAATATCAATGCATTTATTTTACTTTTTTTTTAATCTGAGAAATACTTCAATGCCTATTTCTTTTCTTTTTATTTGATATTGTTCAAGCTTGGCGCACTGACTCACCAAAGGGTGATCTAGAAGGCGTCAAGCTCCATTGGACCAGATAAGTTCTGTACATCACTGATTACTACCCTGATGACTTCTTTATTCAGGCCTGGAAGTCAGATTTGCTTCTTTGTAAAGAAACTACAGGACCGACAGCACACAGTGAATCATGCCTAACGACATGCTGACAAGCTGGCAAGAGACAGCCTGTACAGTGACAAATACAGCTGACAACAAGTGTACACATCTGTTTGGTAGGATTTATGAGAAAGGAATACAAACAAGGAGGAGATGGGTTCTTTAGTTTTATAAGAGAATTTAGAGGCTCTTTTCTTCCTATCCAAATAACAGCAACGTAAGGAATACATATTAGCCTTCAAGATTTATTTATTACAAGCACAACCAGATTACAAATGGTCTCTGCAGATTAGCATTTTGATTATCAAACTGCTGTTCCAAATATCTGATGAAAAGATATTAGAATAGTTCTTAAACATACTGATTAAACACACGTCGATGCTGCTATTTTTAACGCTTGCTTATGTTCAGTTGTAAATCAGTTTCCATATCCTTCCTTAAAGCTTAAAGTGAAAAATAGAAAGTATATGTAACCCCTCAGACTTCTCTTAGGGAGACAAAGACCCAAGACCTCATTTTTGGTTCAATTTTGGGTACTAAATAAATAAGTTTTAAAAGGAGGTCAACAAATTCAAATTCCCATAATTAGGTATTCACATAGTTTATGCAGTAATCAAGGGGCTCTCACAAAACTATCATTTCACAACCAGCCTGTCCTCTCCCACATTTGCCTTTGTCTATAACATAAATGTTCTGGCTTTGACACTATTAGTCCAAAGCACCACAATTTTCCCAGTTTTGGAACTAGTTCCCCAGTAAAAAAATTTGTATCCTAATAATAATAATGATAACAACAATAATAACTAACAATAATCATAATAAATCTGTTCATTGAACTAGATTTGAGTAGTGGGAACCCCGCTCCCTTGCAGGAGATTACGTATCAGACTGAAACACAGATAAACTTTTACAAATGGTAATGTGTTGCATTGTTTTGATGATGTAGGCAGAAAAAAGTTTAGAAATTTTGATTTTTAGTGATTTGATTTTACCACCCTTATGGGTCTTGATCTGAGTTATTTATTCTTATAATTGTAGCTGTTGACTTTTTTCTCTTTGGTCAATATTGTCCTGGAAGCTCTTTGAGGGCAGAGCTTCTACTTTTCACAGAGTAAATGCTTATTAATGATTTGTCAGATAAATGAAATCAGACTATAGCATGATGAGCCTAGATGTTTGTCCAGACCCTGAATGACCACCAGTCTGAACTTGGTTTCTGATGAAGCTTCTTCATTGTCAGTGTTCTCAGAGAATAGAAACTCTGGGAACAGAGAGAAGTTCTGAATATCCTGAGCTAACCACAATAGAATCAGAGCCTTGTCCTCACCCTCATCGTCGTTTTAATCTCCAAATTTTGAAAACGGATGGTGGGAATATTATTCAGAAGCTTGGATAACACATAAGTTATCTTGGGTGATGTTAGCCACCCGAAACCCAAGCAGAATTGCTTATATCCTGTTCTTCCCTCCCTTAGAGATGGAGATAGAGTAGATGAGTGGACCAGTTACTAGAGAAAGACTGATGTATGAGAGGATATCTTTCCTGTCTTTTCAGATGTTGAACTTGAACAGTCTAGTCATTGCTACTGGTTTAGACTAAGAACTGGTCTATACTCTTACTTATATTTACAGCTAAGTTTGTTTAGAATAATCAATCATGATCATTGACTTCATGGAATCTCCATCTAGAAGCTGTGAGGGAAAAAAAGAAAATCTTCCTAAACAAAAAATAAGTACCTCAACTTCAAATCTATTGCTGATGGCTCTCTGCTGTATCGTTAAATTTTAGAATTAGAGAATTTTAGAGCAAAAATAGAGTGCAGAGATCATTTAAGACCTTTCATTTTCCTTCTTTCATTTTTGGCACATGATTCTACCGTCTAGTTTATTCTGCCTTTATTGAGTGAATTTCAAAGTAATATTTCATCAAATGTCATGTATTTACATAATTAGCATAATTGCATGTAAGTGCATAATTAGTGTAAATACGTGTAATTACTTTATTGTAGTATGCAATAATCTTGTAAAAAAGCTTTTTCTAACTTTACATGCCAAAATATATGCATTGTACAAGCATATCAGATAATTTTTGATATTCAGTATCTTGCTTTTCTTAATTGATTTAACCAAAGACCAAATCTTAATATGTATATTTGAAATATAATGTTATCTTTATTTATGGCAGTTGTTTCATAGTTTTTCCTTTAAAAAAGGAAACAATAGACCCTGAAAAAGAAAACATTCTTTTTCTAACTTTTAGTTTAGATTAGTATATAGAACAAGCAATCTTTGAATTCAAGTGAAAAACAGCTTCATATGCAAATTTCATTTCGACAGATATTAATAAAACTGTGAACTCTGTGACTTGGTAAATAATGGGCGTTAATGAAAATGCTGGATGTCATCTTCTCTATGCTAGTGCTCCTAGTACACCTGATAAGAACATTCAAGTAATTTTAAATACTTAATTGAACAAAAAGAAATGGCCAGTAGACAGAGGAATTCACACCTAAAAGACTATAACTTTTTTCTTGCCAGTCTCTGTAAACATTACTAAATATGCCACAAAATTTTCTTCATTCCTTTACCAACACCCTAGAATGATTCCCACATCAAAGTATATCTCTTTGAAAGTGAAACTTGAATTTCTTTCCTTACTAATGCCGAAATTCTCAGTCCATCAGATCTACCCTATTTGAGGATGGTATAATATAGTTATCTATGTTGATGTTTGTATGTTTCTGCTTGGTATTGACAACTAGTGGATAAAATTATTAAGAAGATGACATTGTAGAGATATTTTCCTTATTTAATTCTCTTGAAATCACCTGAAATATCAGGAAAAATATGAAATGTAAAGTAGAAAATTTATCCAAATCATATATAATTTTGAAAAGAGAAGAAAAGATGAAAAATTCACAGAAGAGAGAAATAATTACTTAAGCTTAGCGTTTGAAATCTTGTGGCTACTGAGAAGATGGACATTACTTTGGCCCTAAAAGTTACTCAAGAGCTAGTAGCATCACCAACAGAGGAAAGGGTAAGACAGATGACTGAAAATAAGAATAGTATTGATGTCTGTATCACCAATTAACCCCTCCAGGTCCTCACCAACCAGCTTATGCACTGGAAGAACTGTTCATTCTGAAACTAGTTTGTAAGTCAAAGGTATATTATGCTTGTTGAAATTGAACCAAAGACTCTGAACATCGGGACTCCAGGTACAGAGGTGGCTGATGGTGAGGTACTGTACAAAAAACAAGAGAATTAAGGGAAATTCTACACACTAAGTCATGGAACATCTAGTTCTCTTGAATTATAGAGCTCCAAAATACTTCCCTACACAGAAGACAAGTGGATCTGCCAGGAAAAAAGAAATCATCTCAGAGAAAAGACCTAAAATTCTGACATTTGTGCATTCCCCAAACAGACAGTGGCCGTCCAGTCAGATTTTAAACTGTTAAGTAGGGCAGTCAGCAAGCCATTGCCCCAACTCTATCCCAACACACACAGAATTTGTTATATTACTCTGAAATATCAACGGAGTTACACAAGACATTGAGAAAAGCTTTTAACATGAAAGTAGAGACTATATGAAAGAAAATCCTACCACACTTCGGAAAAAAAAGTAAGTTAGTGAAAAATAAAACAATTCAGCAAGCAGAAACTGGCTATAAAACTTTAAATAATACATATAAGAAGCCAGAGTAGATACTGCATGTTGCATCTATGAAACAAGAACAGGACACCATGCAAAAAGGCATGTCAGAGAAAAACAAAGAGCTATTGAGAAAAAAACTCCACAGCAAGACATAGTGTCAAAATACTAAAATACCAGTGATAAAGAGAAACAATTGGTCATACACAAAATACAACAAAGTGATATTGAATTTCTCGGTAGTAAATGTAAGATGGAAGATAATAAAGCAATACCTTTTAAATGTTGAATCAAAATGATACCAATAAAGAATTTTCTGCACAGATAATCAATCAAGTGTGAGGCTGAAATTAAGATATTTTAATTTATGCATAACCTCAAAACAAACCACTTAACATTCATGCATTTTCAGAGAGCTTCTGGGGAATGTACATCCCAAACAAGGGCAAAAACCAAGAAAGAGGCAGAAGTCGAATCCACAAAGCAGAGAATTTACCACAGGAGAAAGGAAGAGGAGCTATCAACAAAAGCCATACAATGTCCCAGGATGACAACTGGGCCATATTAGAGTAAGTCACCAGGACACCAGTTGGGATAGATCCAGGTCCAGGTTTGCCCATGTAAAAATTTGTATTTAGGGATGTTTTATGAGTTATTCGAGAATTTAATCAAGTATTAAAATTTTTATACATAAAATAATGAAGCAATTATTAAATTCAGAAAAAACGAAAAGTTGTAAAAGAAATAGGAAATGTAAATACAGTATCGAATTATAGCTCAACAGTAACCAATGCTAATTGATTCCAGAGTTTAAAAATTAAGTTCAGAGTTCTAAAATTGAAAAGAATTAATACAAAGTTACCCAAAAAATCAGTACATAGTTATACTGGCAGGTAAGGAGAGAAGGCATGTAATTTAGCTAAAAATCCTTATTTACAATATAAACAACATAGATATCTGTAGCTAAGGAATCTATAGGCAGAAAGACACTCAAATGCTTTAGAAACATGTGGGTAAAATCCTGAAGTAATAACTAAAACATTTGTAACTGGTTGCCCCTGGGAAGTGTGGATATATTTATTTATAAGCTTTCTAATATTACTTGACTTTTAAAATTATTTACTAAACATACTTTCATAAAAATTTAAAATAATTTAATAAATTCATATCCTATTAAGAAGAAAGCCAACAAACTCCATTAGAATGAGATAATTTATATTAGAAATGTTTAATTTAGTATTGAGAAATTAAATTAAATTTTACTTAATTGTTAGGAAGACATCCCAGAAATTAAAGAGTATGAGAGTCACAGTTAAAAATTAAGCAGAAAGGTTAGAATATAAAGGCAATCTCACTGAAAGGAAGAAAAAAAAGACAAGTGATTAATATATTATTTACTAAACCTCCTAATATTACTTTGGCCTCCACCATCACACTCAACTATTCTTTCTCCATAGCAGAATACTCTACTCCAGTTTCTCCAATAAGCCCCATCTAGTTTCCTACCCTCTCACACTTGGAAGATAAATTTTCCTTCTTTTTCACAGAGAAAAGAAAAGCCACAAATGTGATCTCTTTCTATTTACAGTTCCACTCAACAACAATGCCTCCTTTTACTCCTCCTCCGTCTCTCTCTCAGAGGAATAGGCATTTCACCTCTCTACTCCGAAGCATTCGATTTGTGTACAGGATGCCAGCCAAATCTAGCTTCCCTTGATCTCCTTACTTTCCTCTACTTCAGGTTCTCCTTCCTCTCAGTTGTCTTTCCCTCCTTTTTCAGACATTGCCACATGCCTTGATTTGGATTCCCCCAGAAGCAGACACTGAACAAAGATTCAAGTACAAGTAGTTTATTTGGGAGGCAACATCAAGACATACCAGTAGGAGAGTGGAGAAGTAAGGCAGGGAAGAGAAGAAAGCCAATAAAAGGCTTGTTATCAAGCCAGTTAGCACTGTGGATAACTGGAGCTCAATCCCACTGGGAAACTCTGGGATCCAGTGTATCCTCTGGCAGAGAGCTATCCAAAACAAGGCACCACTAAACCAGGATACCTATCTACCAACTCTGTTTGACCTTGATTGAGAGTTGTTTCTTGAGGCTCTGGCACTTTCAACTTTCACTCAAAGTGAGACAAACGTGCTCCTTCTTGCATTCAGACAAAACAATGCGGATAGAGTTGCAGGTGGCCCAGAAGTCACCTTCGGTGTGCAGAGGTGAATGCCAAAGTGATCCGGATGGCCCTCCAACAGAGATATGGTGTCTACCCAGGAACTAAGCTAAAAATGCTGGAGTTATTTCTAGTATCCCTTCCCTCACCCTCTACAACCAGATAGTCATCAAATCCCATTAATTCTCCTCTAAAACATCTCCAATCTCCTTCACCTATATTCTTCATCATCATATCTCCTTTGAATTGTGGCAAGAGCCTGCTCAGTGATTTCTTTGACTTTTTATTGCTATTATTTCTATAACCTAACATAATCCACTCAGTTTCCTACTATATCTTCTCATTTCCCACAGGATGCATGGTAGTTAGAATATAAGCTAAATATAAGCACTCTGGAATCATACAGAACTGGGTTTGAATCCTGTCTTGTTTCTTACCAGCTGTATGAACTTCGGCATGGTACTTATATGCTCTGAGTCTTTTTTTTTTTTTTTTTTTTTGAGGAAGATCAGCCCTGAGCTAACATCTGCTGCCAATCCTCCTCTTTTTGCTGAGGAAGACTAGCCCTGAGCTAACCTCCGTGCCCATCTTCCTCTATGGGACGCCTACCACAGCATAGCTTGACAAGGGGTGCCATGTCCACACACGGGATCCAAACCAGCAAACCCCAGGCCACTGAGGCAGAACGTGCACACTTAACCACTGTGCCACCAGGCCGGCCCCGAGGAGTAATCTGTTTAAAATTTATTTTATTGTAGTAAATTTTTCCTTATTCTTCTGAGCAGAGTTAGTCGCTCCTTATGCACCATAAAACTAGGTTCAAAATATTATTTTTGTATATTTAAAAACATTTTTTTACATATGTCTCTCTACCAGACTATAAGCTTCTCTAAGGCAGGAATAAAATGATATTTACTTTTACATTCCTAGCACCAGATATAGTGCCTCCACAATAAATGTCTATTAAATGAAGACATGAATAAATAGATGGATAGACAGATAGATAGATAGATATTCTTATCATGAACTACATAGTTTAAAATATTATAACTAGTGTTTGTTCTAATATAGAGCTGAAATGAATATTGATTTTCTAAGGCAGAGTTTTAATGCAAAATGCAGACTTTTCAATGTGGCAGGTTATATGTGAAGTATTTTTAAAATATGAATATGATTGAGTTGGCTTAGTTTCATATGTGCAATTAGCTTCTACTTCCAAATATGTCAAATTATTCAGTGATTGCCAAGATCACACTTAGTAACATGCCCTATAGGAAAGACTAAGAACTCTTCTAACATTCATTCCTCTAGAGCCAATGAGCATGGCAATGCAAAGTTAAATTCCATGTGTGCATCCAGGAAGGGAATGGCATAAGGGCAATGCTAATCACTTCATAATCCAACCAAGGATGTATAAATACACCCTAGCTAAGATCTCATAGATATGGAAACTTGGAAGTATTGACCTTTACTATATCAGAAAGTAGCACTAACAGGAAGTTCTCAGAAATCATTTAGAGACTTATAAAAGGAAATAACCTATTAAAAGTGACCATTGAACTGATATTTAGCAGAGAGATACCCTTTTTAATGAAGTATAGAAATATTTAGAAGTTTCTACAGGAAAGCTCAGAGAGATGGTAGTACAAACACTCCATTTATGACAAACTTCCTTCACCAGTACCATAGAATACTCTTGTTTTGATACAGCCTTGGTTTGTTAGATGATCTAGTATATCCATATTACTGATGATCAAGAACTTGCTGGTGAATTTAGAGGCTGAGGGCCAATTTGGCTCATCTGAGCAAGGGTAAATTTTTGTTTGTTTTGAGTGTTTGAAAGTGAAACAAAATTAAAATATAAATCTTTTCTCTTCCTTAAGAGTCACTTATATTAAGCAGCAAGAGCAATTTTAAAAACTATTCGTTCATAATATAAAAATATCGTCAACACAGGAATTGCCATTTAGAGTGATAGTGAAGACTCTGTTTTCACCCAATGGGAGTTATTTTAGTATTCTTTCCTTAGCTGCTCGCTGTCTCTGGCAGTTCACATTGTCAGCAAAGTTAATGCTGGATGTGGAACCTTATTCCTCCTTTTTAAATCAAATTCCAAAAGCAACAACTGACTTATACAGAAGGAGAAATCAGCCCTTGCTCAGAAAACTGGGAGCTATGACTTCTCCAACGAGAAAAAAAATCTTAAGGGCAATTTGATCATTTAAAATGCTCCCCATCATCCAATGCAACTTTTCTCTGATCTTATATAAACGTTTCAAAAACATAGCAAAATGTCCATTAATAATTTAAGTCCTAAAATCACCATACACTAAATTCAAAGTAAAATTGCACTTTTCACATCTAAGGTTAGGGCAAAGACGGTGGGAAAGAAAAGATTTTTGTGCCCAAGTTCTCCCCTTGTGATAATGGTTGATTAAAACAGTTTTTTTCTCTATTAAAAATGCACTATAATAACAATAATATGTTCTCTCACTGCATCATACACACCTACCTAATAATTTAATTTTTAAAGGAGTTAGTGGCAATAGGATTTGTGATTTTTTAAATAATAACATCAATTTTGCTTTACCAAATGCACCAGAGATTTTACAGTGAACTCTTTCAACTTCAAAGCAACTGCTTATTTATCTTTTTAAAGAGGGGGCATTTTCTTTTGAAATTTGTTTTTGAGCTGGTTAAAAAGACATTCCCGTTTAGCCCCACTACATTAAAGAACTACTTTTCTTTGGAGTCAAAGCCATGTTACTTGAATTTTTACCCACTTTATTCAGTAAACTTGGCTCTCAATGGCTAATGTCTGTTTCCAAAAACCAAGTCCAACTTCAAATCATGATTTTTTCCATCAATCTGAGATATTCAAAAAGTACACCATGGGATCTTGAGGACATTAACATAAGAGATACTTTCCAAAATGTCTCCAGCAGTGAGAACATCATTGAAATATTTCCCTACATTTCAAAATAACTGCCTTAATGACGTCAATGTTTATTAGAAAATCTTAAATCTAGTACATTTGAAAAATAGCCACATTATGTAATAGTCACAAACTCCTGTAAATATACTGTTCATTCCTTTACTTACTCTGAACATTTTAAAATTCAAATTCCTCACTATATCTAAAAAATTTGGCCCCAGTTTTTTTTCTCTGACCTCTACTCACTTCCTCTATTCTAGATACACTCGCTATCTTTTATAGCACATCAAACACACTGCTTTCTCTGGCCTCTGTGTGCTGTTGTCTCAAAAGGGAACTCTCTATCAACAGATGTTCTCAAAGCTTGATTTCTTACTGTAGTCAGATCACTAATCAACTGTCACCAGATTAGAGAGGCCTTCCATGACCACCCCACCCAAATACCTCCTCCTCCTCATCTATCTTTATTTCTTCTATTGACATTACTTTGTCTGTTTATTTGTTTATTATCTGACTTCTGCACAGGAATGTAAGGTCCATGATGGCCAGGGGTTTATGTATTTTGTTCACCACTGAATTGACAGTACCTAAAAAAATACATGGCATATAGTAAATGCTCAAGAAATATTTGTCAAATACCGAGTGATGCACTGAATAACGTATTTAATCAGTGTCTGCTCACCCTGTTCTAGAAGGGAAAAGGGGACAGAGAAGGACGCTCTTCAAGGAGCTCACAGTCTGTTAGGAGAGATGGACATGTAAACAAATAGTCACAACGAGTAGTTTTCAGGGTAAGAGTAACATAGTATACAGTGGATGGCACAAAAGAAAGAACGAATTCTGAATCAGTGAAGTTTCCATAGAGAAGGATGATTTTGAGCTGACTCAAGAATCAACTTGGATTTTAACAGTTGGACAAAAACGAAAAAAAAAAAAAAATCCAGGAAGAGCAAACAGGTCAATTCAATTTAACAAATAGTTAGAGTGCTTACCAGATAGCAGGTACTCTGCTAAACACTACCAAGACACAATAAATAATGCTAATGATCTTATGATATATCGGGTGGATAAACAGGTAAATAATGTCATGAATGTAAGAACTATTTTGAGAGTAATATGCATGGTGACCTTATAGAGGAAAACCGTTGCTCCCCTGTCAGGTGACAGACAGATGGGAAAATCTATGTTTACCTTAAGAATGGCATAGCAGTCCTATTTCACTAACTGCTTCCACATGCAGGAGAGAGTCTGTCTTTCATTAAATCATCTTAAACGGCAAAAGAGACAAGTTCCGTGGGGGAAGAGGTCTCAGGTACTAAAGAAGAATAAAGAGATGACACACAAAATTTTGTTTCAAGTTAGCTTTTAGGCTAGACTGTCCTGCACATGAAAAACAATTATTATACTTATCAAGCAATTTGAGGCTTTAAAAAAAACAAATGTTTGATGCTCACTAGTGATATAGTGACATCAAATATACCAATAGTTCTCATCAAATCTATGCATAATTAATTTAGGGAAAAGAAAAATAATAGGATATATTCTATTCTTTTCTTATTTTGGTAAAAATTACTGATCTCTATTCCTCAGTACTATTCACAAATACTTGTAGGAAAAACTCTATCTTGATACTAAATCATAAATATATGATATTTAAAATGAGGAATTACAAAACGGTTTCAATACTTCTTTAAAATAAAATGATAGTGTTTATTCAGTTATATACAGAAAACATAGATAGATGAAAAGATCGAAAAATTGGTTTAGTGGTTCAGTTTTTCCAGAATATTCTGGGAATATTCTTCATAGTATCTTTTGCATAATTTTAGAAACATGGAATAAGAGCATTATACCTGGATCAATAAAGTTAAAACTCTGCAAACTTCTTCATGAGAAATATGCTCCATATAGAATAATTGGTCATGGCTATGAAGTGAAGAATTAAACATACTTTTTAACGCACTGGAATCCTGTTTGGAGGTGTAGGATGGCACAAGAGACAAAATTATACACTTCACGAATATAGTCTCACTGATGAATCAATGGTTTAAAATCAAAATCCTAAGATATAATCTTGTTTTTGCTTTACTTTTGCTGATGGACAGTAAAAAAAAAAATGCGTCTTTAGTTACTACTTTTATTAGTATCTCATCTATAAAAATTTGATGACAACTTATCAAAAAATTACTTAATTGAAATCACTGCTTCATTCTATTCATATCAGTTGTATGCGGAATCAATTGTGCCCATCCTTACGGGGACTTCTCAACTCTGGAGAAAAATGTCCTCTCCATGAGAGTATGAACTGTGCATGTATTTGTCCTGCTTCCTTATCTATAAGTTTCTCAGGGGCAGACATATGTGACATATGCTGTGTCTGGCATACATTTGTTATGTTATAAATAGTAAAAAAAAAAAAAAGTTCATTATTTTAGTAAGTAAATAAATGCCTATCATAGTATTACAGAGAGGAAAATGCCTTTAAGTAAAATATGATTCTGTAGAGGAATTCATTACAAGAATAATTTTATCTTACCTTTGGAAAAGTGAAGTGAAGATGATAAGAATGTTAAAAGTGTTTAGAAATCATTTACCTTTTGTATAAAAAAAAGATCAAACCCATCCTTATTCTTTTGTTTTAGAGAAAATACTCTGAGCAAGATAAAGCAGTTGAACCAATACAAATCACATCCACAGTTATAAAGAGTCAGCCTCAGTCATAAATAAGACAAATAGGAATGAAGCTTCACTTTTGCGAAGTGAGGAGAAATGGACCAGTGTTGAACAGAATCCTACTTATAGAAAAAAAGAAGTAAGTGGGATGATGATCATGGGAGAGAGAGAGGAAATTAAAGACTGAAACTTGGTCTCTATCTGGTACCATAAGAGCACATACACTGCTAATTCAGATGGTGCTTTAATACCAGACCTGACCCCTCATCTTTCTTCATGAACAAGTCACTGACTTCAACAACCCAGGAATTGTGACCATTTTCAAAGAGGAGTTAATAATTTTACATTCATCACCCACCTCGTCCATGTCAAGGAAGAACATTCATTCTGTAGGTATCCTCTATCTTGCAACAAAGGTTGTGAGTGGATATAAGCAGCTATTTCTAATTTTTTCCTATTTGTATTTCCTGTTGCTAAGGGCTCTTCTTCAAGATCCTAGGTGATAAGAGTACATAAGTTAGTTTGACCAAAGGGGTAGATTATAGAAGCAGGAATATAACAGGTCTAGACGTCAGTGGTGATAATATAGTAGGCTTCCATATGAGTCAAAGCAAAAACAGGTGACCACAGACTAATTCTTGGACTCCCCAAGACACCAGCCTGAGAACATATCAGATGAATAGACTTCTTGAGTATCATATGTGGCTTGCCCAAGGTCTCTTTGGGAAATAGTTTATATCCCTCAGGTCTTGCCTAGTCCTCCAGACTTTCTCTTGTACTGCTCTAGTCAGTTTGGGGCCAGTGTGGATACTGCTGTTTCACAAAGACAAGTCCTCAACAGGCTCAATGAGGAATGCTCATAAGAATGAGAGAAGTAAAAGCAAATAATACTCAGAAGACAAGTTTCACTAGTCCTATGATTGTTTTCTTGATGTTGGAACTGTATCTATTTTTCTACCGGCTCCTCCATTTCTGTGTAACTCTTGCTTGTTGACTTTCCTGTCTGGCATTTTGACTATCTACCTTGCTCTGTCCCTTCAGCTTCTGACAATGTCTAGTCTATGTCTAAGTTCCCTCTGCTTTCTTTTTTACTTTACAATCAGAAATATATATATATTGACTTGCTCTGATTGCAAATGGACCATTGTCGGTACCATATAAACAGCTGCACTTCCCCCATAAACCATGCTGAACAGGAAAAATTCAGAATCTAGACAGTATTGACTGTTGCCAGCAGGTGTCCAGGACTAACCCTTCACTGGTTCTAAAGCTGTCATTTTCCAGTGGTGACTCCTTGCTCTTTGTCCTCTGATGAAGATGTCTGGCTTGTCCTATTTATTAGTGGCTGTATTCTTCACTTTGATATCATGTGTCATTTTCTTTTCTGGTCTAGTCCCCACTTGAATCTCAACTCTGCCATTTCTATAGTTTAGTGTTATGGGTAACTTGAGGCAAAACACCCTCATTCTGGCAGTCATGTTACTGAAGCCCCTTCTCAGGCAAATTAATACCTGCTGCCTCAACCACTAGGGACATGTTATTGACAATTTCCTACTTAGTGGAAAAACTATGTAAAAAACGTCTATTGACAGAATGGGCAAACACATCGTGGTACATTTTCACAACAGGACACTACTCAGCAAGAAAAATGAGTAAATTATTATAAATGAAACAACACAGATACATATAAAAAGAATTTGTTGTACTAAATAGACCAATGCAAATGATTTCATTTACATAAAAGTCTAGATCAGGTAAAACAAATCTATGGTCATACAAATCAAGTTGCCTTTGATATTGAGGGAGAAGGAGGGACTAGAATTGACTGAATATGGCAGAGGAAACATTGCGGAATGAAGGAACGTTCTATACCTTGATAAGGGTGTGGGTTAACTATGAATACAGATTTGTCAAAACTCTTAAAAGAGAATATGTAAAATCTGTGCATTGAATTTAAATTGCATCTCAATAACGCAAGGTCATATCGTAACAAGAAATCCATATGAATAATCTTGCTGTTTTATTCACTTTTTAAAACATATGTTTAGCCTGTTTACCAAAAGAGGTATCTTGGGAGATACATCTTTTATATAAATTATTGCAGTAACACATATGTTAAGGTACATATGTAACAAAAGTCTCTATTCTTAATTTTATATTGTGTAATCATTATTAAATTATCAATTTTGGAGTTATTAGACAATGGTTTATCCAGCTAATAAGCATGCCATATCCTGCTAGATATTTCATTTGGAAATTTTTTTTAAAAAATTTTATTTTTCCTTTTTCTCCCCAAAGCCTCCTAGTACATAGTTGTGTATTTTTAGTTGTGGGTCCTTCTAGTTGTGGCACGTGGTCTCTGAATCAACAAAAGCTTAAAATCTTATCTTTCTTATATATAGACTTTCTATGTGATATTTCAACTAAGAAGGATTACCACTGATAAAACATATTTGAAACCGCTGTTATAAATAATATAACAGAAGTTCTTAAAGTTTCAGGGAACCATAATTTAATTCTCCCAAATTATCATTTTTATCCCCTATATTAGTTTCCTATGGCTGCTGTAACAAATTATTACAAACTTGCTACCTAAAACAATGCAAATTTATTTTCTTACAGTTCTAGAGGCCAGAAATCCAAAGTGCGTTTCACTGAGCTAAAGTCAAGGTGATAGCAGGGCTGTTTCTTTTTGACAAGGCAGAATCCATTCTTTGCCTGTTCCAACTTCTGGTGGCTGTTGGCATTCCTTGGCTTGTAGTCACATCAGTCCAATTTCTGCTTCTGTGGTCACATTGCCTTCTACCCTTCTGTGTAAAATATCACTCTGTCTTCTTGCAAGGGCACTTGTGATTACATTTAGGGTCCATCTGGGTAATTCAGAATAATCTTTCTATTTTAAGATCCTTAATTACATTTGCAAAGTCCCTTTTGCTATATAAGGTAACATCCATAAAGTCCTAGGATTAGGATGCAGATATCTTTGGGGGCCATTATTCAGCCTATCACGTCCCCCTAATTAACTTCCTTAAACACCAAGCAGAATATATTTAGAGAGTGGGAAGGGGTTGCTATGGCAGCAATGGTAATAACAGCAGCGATAACTATAATAAAAATCACAGAAGTTACTCCAATAGTAGTATTAGTAATAAGAGTGAGTGTAGCCACTGCCATTGTTGAGCACCTACAATGTGCCACACCCTTTACAAGCTCCCAAAACATGGATCTTACTTAATCTTTAGAATAGCCCTAGGAGAAAGGTATTGTATTATTTTATTAGTATCCCCACTGTCCAAATGAATAACTGAAGTTTTATACCCATTAATCAGGAGCTCCCTATTAACTCTTTCTCCCAACCCCTAACAACCACCATTCTACTTCCTGTCTCTATGGTTTGGCTACTCTAAGTATCTCATATAAGTGGAATCCTACAGTATTTGTCCTTTCATGACTAGCTTATTTCACTTAGCATAACATCCTCAAGGTTCATTCATGTTGTAGCATATATCAGAATTTCCTTCCTTTTTAAGGCTGAACAATATTTCATTGCATGTGTATACTAGTTTTGCTTATGCATTCATCTGTCAATGGACACTTAGCTTGCTTCCAAGTTTTAGCTATTGTGATGATTCTGCAATGAACATGAGAGTGTAAATATCTCTTAGAGATCCTGATCTCAATTCTTTCGGATACATACCCAGAAGTGTGATTGGTAGATTGTACACTTAAAAATTTAAAAGGGCAGATCTCATGTTAAATGCTCTTACTACAATAATAATAATAATAATAATGATGATGATGATGATGATTATGATGACAGTACTCTGAGAACTTGCATCTATTTCTCCTTTGAAAATGCTATAGAAATTACTGAAAAAGATGCAAAAGGCAAATAAAACTAAAATTCTGCAAAACAACAAAGAGTGACTGTATCTGTCAGGCTTATGTCAAGAAATGGAAACCATATGAGCTATTTGATAGAGAACGAAGGGAATTTGTTATACAGGTGTTGGAAGGCAGAAAGAGCTAAAGGGATTCTGAGCTAACATAGATATTAGTAACTGTAGGAAGCATTTAAAACTCCTAGGGCTAAAACTATAAAAAGAAAGAAGAGGTAGAGTTATCAAAACCTAGAAGACCAGAGAAGAAATGGCCCCAGCCCCCACATGCTTGCTATTTGCAGGTGAACATGGTTCAGCAAAGCTCTGCTCACCAAGGGAGCATGGCTTACTGCTGCTGGGACTTCTGAAGGAACAGGCAATAGCTGGTTTTGGAAGAGTCAAAGAAAGGTGGAAGTTAGAGTCTACAGCTGTCCATTGTCCCTGTTGGAAGGAGAATGCTCAGAGCTGAAAACAGAAAGCAAATTCTTCTCCCTCCTCTGCCTTCCACTCCCCTTCCTTCGCTCCCCATTTGCAGAATCTCACAAGAAGCCAGCTGACTATACAATGCAGAAAATTTAGTTTCAGATTCTCATCTCCAATATTAAAAAAAAAAGATTATAAAGGGTTGCCTAGGAGCCAAGAGAAAAATAGGTAAATAATTAGCACAGTGACAAGAGTAGGCAGGGAAATTTGAGGAAATTCTTGAAGATGGTATGGTAAATTGATTTTAAAAATGGCCCCAATTTTTCAATCTTCCTCTTATCCATAGCCCTTGCAATATGACCTTGCTACTGCTTCCATCAGGATGTGAAGCCTATTTCTTTACTCCTTTAATTTTGTCTGGTCTTGTGATTTGCTTTGGCCAAAATAATAAGCTAGAAAGGCTGGTGTGCTCACTTCAACCTAAGTCTTGAAGGGTCTTGTGTGCTTCTGTTTTCCCTCTTAGAATGCTACCTCTTACATGAGAATATAATCCCAGAAACTCCTACTGGAGGATGAAAGACTACATAGAGGAGAGACGAGTCATCCCTGCCAAGGCCATGGTAGAGCAGCTGGCTCCCAGATTAATTTAGAACTTATGTCTTAAACTCTACTGAAAAAAGAAGCTATGCCCAAGACCATCTACATTCTTCTTTACTTTGGCCCCTTGGCCTGCCTGTCAGCTTCACATTCACGAAATTTAAAGGGAAGCCTGTCTCTGGATGCCCTGCCCATTGCACATAGCCTGCAACTAATCCTCCCTTTTGAGGTAAAGAACCACACTGCTGCAGAGGAAATCCACACCAATTGAACACCCATGTCCCCTTCACTTAGATTCAACAATTAATATATTTTATTTTGGATGAACCATTTGAAAATAAATTTAGATAGAAAATTTAATTGACAAATGATTCTTTGAGCATCTCCTCATAAGTACATTCTTCTATTTAACCACAATAGCATTGTCACACCTAAAAAATAAGCAATGATTCCATAATATCAAATATCAAGTCAATACCTACTTTCATAAGCTGTCCTCCAAATTTCTTTTATAAATGATTTGGTTTTGTTTGTTTGTGCTTATAAACAACAGACATTTATTTATCACAGTGTCTGAGTCTAGAAGTTGGAGATCAGCGTGCCAGCATAGTTGAGTTCTGTCAAGAACCCTTTTCCAGGTAACAGATTACTGACTTCTCCTTGTATCCTCACGTGGCAGAGAACAGAGAGAGCTAAATGTTTTGTTTTTTAAATCCGGAATCCAAATCAAGACTCACACAATGAACACATTCAATCATTATGTTCATTTAGGTCCTTTTAATCTAGAATAGACTGCCTCCATGTTTAGTGATATTGACTTTTTTAAAGAATCCAAGCCAGTTTTCTTGTGGAATGTTCTGTGCTTTGAATTTGTCTTATCATTTCCTCTTAAATGTTCCTCTACGCCTGCATCTTCTGTAAACTGAAAGCTAGATCTAAAAATGTAATTAGAGGAGCCAGCCTGGTGGCATAGTTGTTAAGTTAATGTGCTCCACTTCAGGGGCCTAGGGTTCACAGGTTTGGATCCCAGGTACAGACCTACACACTGCTCATCAAGCCATGCTGTGGTGACGTCCCACATACAAATAGAGGAAGACTGGCACAGATGTTAGCTCAGGACCAATCTTCCTCACCAAAAAGAAAATTTTTTAAATGAAAAAGAAAAAAATAGAATAATAAAATAAAAATGTAATTAGATTCATACTAAACATATGAAACATTTCTGGCAAGAATATTTTACAGTTATATTGTGTATTTCACATTGGCCATATAGGGTTTTCCCACCACCAGTGATGATAGCATTTTTCACTTAGTTAAGCAATGTTGGTTAACCAAGTTTCACTTAGTTAAGATCTGTTGAGTGCCATATCTCTTTATGGTAAAGATACATATTAGCTTTTATAATTGGTGAATTATGTGTGGGTTGATCCTTTGGCACAATATAAATATATTATTCCTACACAATCTTTCAGCCAATAGTTTGACCAGTGGTTCATGAGCCTTGTCTGAAGCAAATTTTTACATTGGGGATTGGAAAATGGCATATTATCTTTATCTTATATTTTCTTCTAAATTCATTAGCTGTAATTCTTCTTTAAAAGGTTTTCCTTACCTGCTCAGGTTAACAGAGATAAGAGATTATGAGAAAATGGTCTATTTCATCTATGAGATCTTTTACACAAACCTCAGAGCCTCTTCCCAGGCCCAGCCAAGTCACCCCAGGATTCAGTCAGCACATGGAACTACTGATTTTGTCAAACAATATTATTTTCCAAGTCTTTGTCTCTTTTAACACTCTGTTTCTTTTACCTCTGAATCCTCCCCCACTTCTCCATCTGCTGAACTCCAACTCAGTTTTCCAATACCTAGTAAAAATGGTATCTCTTTGGAAAATGATATACTCCCACGTGGAATTCTCAGTCACAAGAAAGTTGCTCCTTATCATACTGTTTTGTTCTAACTCTTTGGGAAAGTTTACAACATTGGATTGTAATGTTTGTTTCCTGGTCTTTCGAAAATAAAATGCAAGACTCTCAAGAGATTGACCACTCATCCTTGTGTTCCAGGGTACCTCTGCCTGGCAAAAAATAGACACTAAGTAAATAAAAAGATGTTTAATAAATGCCAAGTTAATAAAGCAATTATCTGTGGTACTTCAAAATGTCTGAGAGGAAAACCACATGCTCAACTTCAGAAACACAAGTGGCCATGTATCACCACTATTCACAATTAGTACAACTAATCTGCAAAGTCTTTATTGCAAGAGGGTCCCCAGATTGCAGAATGGTGTGGAAGTAAAATCTGCCAGACAGGGAGCACAGCTAAGAGGCATCAAAGCCAAGGAATGTATGACCAAGATATATGGTTAATGAGAGGAGATGATATAAAGTGGGAAACGCAAGTAATGTTAGGAAATGTGGCATGAAGTAGAAACAACAAGATAGAGAATGATGTAAAAATAGAACAGGTGGTGAGATTTTAAAAAGTTAGTCATTTGGTAAATTTTCTCAAAATACAAATAAAAAGTAACAACAAAAACACACGGACTAACAAGACCTCGTCACACCACAGTCAAACTGCTGAGAATCAAAGATAGAGAGAACATCATAAAGGCAGGAAGAAAAAAGCAACACATTATATACAGGACAATGTTGATGTGAACTATGGCTAACTTGTCATCAGACACAACGGAAGTCAGAAAGCAATGGAACAGCAATTTTAAATTGCTGAAAGACAAATATGTCCACCTCAGATGCTGCAACCAGCAAAATTTTTATCAAAAATGAAGGCAAAATGAAGCTATTTAGATGAATAAAATTTAAGAGATTTGTTTTTTAATGAATATGCCCACAAAAAAAGAAATGCTAAGAGTCCTTTAGGCTGAAAGTAAATGATAGCAGACAAAAATTAGACAGACTGCTCTGGAAGGCTGAAGAATCCTTGGATTAGTAAATATATATATATATATATATATATATATACATATACATATATATGTGTGTGTGTTCATATATAGCCATTAACTATATTAATTATAAATGTTAAATAAATATATAAATATTAATAAATATCTATTTTTTATATATGATCACTTTTTTTTAATCTTGATTTTTTAAAAGACATCTGTCTGCTGAAAGTAGAAAGTAATATTTTGTGGAGCTTTGAAAACATGTGGATGTAAACTGTATGTTAATAGTGGCACAAAGAGTAGGAGGGAGATAAATGGAATAAATAACACAGAAAGGGGCAAGGACAAATATATGCTTTCCTGTCTATGGCAGCAGAAGGAATCTATTGTAAAGAATGGAAAAGTCACGCATTAAAATACTAGGATGGAGGGAGCTAGCAATAGTCATGCATGTTCTTGCCACTGAGAACATCATGTGCCTTTTTGGCTGTGAGTTGGTGGACAGAGGCATGCTGTTGCAGTAATATGGCCTCTACATGAATAGTCAGAGGTAGCATGGGCTAATGGAGCCAGAAAGTCCTACGTTTGAGACCCAGTTCTGTTTATGGTGTGTCCTTGAATAGTCACTTAACTGCTGCCATTTCTTCAAAATAGGAAGAACTAACTTGAATAATTTCTATGAGGATTAGGAATAATATCCACAAGTGCCCAGCACAGTGCCTAGAATATAGTAGTGTGACTTGGAATGTACATAATAAATACCAAAAGGAAAAGTAACACTGAAGAAGGACGACTTCTGTGCCTTTTAGTGATGTCATATCTCAAGTTGGTAGGATTGATTTCAAGTCAAATTTAAGCATCAACTCACATTTCCTCTCCTTTGGTGACTTAGCATCAGCCCAATCAGATGACTTTAGAGCAGCTCTCATCATGGAATAGCCTGCATCAGAGCCAGCAGAAGCCAGACCCAGTAGCAGATGTTTCTTGCTGAAGAACAATCCAAAAGGGCAAAAGAGGGCAAGGGCTGCCAAGTGCCCCCTCTGGTCACTCAAACAGGGAAAAGGGAAAAGAGAGCTTGGCAATTGAAGGACCCAGGTGCCACTTTGTGTGTGTGTGGGGGGGGGGTGCCTAAAAAGCCATCTGAGTCCTCAGACTTGCATGTACTCACCCTGTGGCTTAAGGAACCACATTTCCAGGGCAAAAGCTGATGAAAGAGGAAGGCTGAGGGAGACCATGTGCCTTGGAATAATCGATAACAAAATTCAGTGCCAAGTAATGGATGTGCAGCTGGTCGAGAATTGTTTTGATCCTTAAAAATAAAATTAGGTTTACTAAAATCTAAATTTATATTTATCTACATGTGACCCATCTTTTTGTAAAACAAAAATAGGTTGTCAAACTAAGATCTTGATTGCTTACAGGTATGACTTTTAGAATGTTTTATTTGTTTTTTAAACAGGTAAAATATTAAAGTTACCGGTAAATGCCACATTGCATATAACAAATAAGCAAAAAACCTACCATGAGGGTCCAAACCAAGAAATATACATTGTTTTTCCTAAACTTTCAGTTCTGTGAAACCTGCTTGTGATGACAACTTGAATTAAAATCCCACTTTAAAAAAATGTTCATTATATCAATTTCTTCTTCCAAAATCAGGTAGCATGCATGGTGCCAACCATGATGTATAACCACCAAATGGCTAAAATTTCTCTGTGTTTAGTTAACTTTCCTTTTTCCATTTACTTCAACAGAACATTCAGGCAGACCACATGCTTTTTGTATGAGTAAATCTCAGAAATTTTGAAACCAGGGCAGTGGTGATTATTTTGCACTTGTCTCTGCTTTTGGTCTCCAAATAGTTGCTTTTAAGATGCATCAAGTTATTTACAAAAGTATTATTTGTCACCTCCTCATTGCTCGCTTTAATTGTAATATATGCATATTTCAAGACTTTATATGAATTGGTGAAAAATGTTTTTAGTTTTCCCTTCACAAAAATTCATTGTGCAACTCTGGGAAAATATGCTACAATGTCAGAATTTTATGCAAACATCATCATATTGCACATTTTAGTAAATTTCATGTTCTATCTTTTGGCAACTATAGTCTGACTTGAATATTGTGTCTTGTGAAATAGCTCTACATGTCCTCACCTAGGCAGGGTCAGAAATGAGTTCTCAGCTAAAATATTCTGAGCTAAAAGTGTCCTAACAACCAAACTATTTTCTTCAAGTTAATTAAGTATCTGAAGAAGTCACTTCAACTCTTTCAAGTAGATAAAGCAAAATCTCTATGCACAGACTTTTTTACAAGGATAGTTTACATAAGCTGCTTGGAGATTTTAAATGAATATTATTTTATTCTAACATTTTTTGAAGGCACATATGCCTAAAGAATAGATAGAGAAGAGCTAAAATAATTTAAACCATTAAAAAGAGGGAGCTCTTCACTCACAATAAAGTCAAAGGGATCCCAATGTCTAACCTTTCTTTCCTTCCACTAAACAGTTCTGAACTCCTTCCCCTGCGACATATTAGTTCAGTGTACAACATAATTTGCTTAATCCATTATTTCTTTCCCTAAGTAAAAGTGGCACCACCTTTGCACATACTCACCTTGAGGATTAAAGAGAAAATTTCACTTTATTCCTGGATCTCTCAAGCAGTAAACACAGGCTTAGTCAATACAAGACACCTCTTAAGAGAATAACATTTTAAAGTAACTTCATTGCAAATGTACCAGCCTACTGGGGAAAAAGCAACAAGACATAGATGCTTGTTACCTGAGATCAGAAATACAACACTCCCTCTCTTCAGTCTCCTGGTAAAATATGTTATTTTTGGCTTGTTTTATCAGTCCATTTGTTATTTTTTTCCCAATTTTACATCACCTCTTTTCAGTGCTGAAGCCTAATGATATTTCATTCCCACTAAAGTGTAAGGAGGTTGCACAGGGGTTATTGCAACTCCTCCCCAACGCAATATTCAACATTTCTTCTCTTCTCATATCTTAGACCAAGGTTCTGTTGGTATCTTCTGTGAAAAGGCACGAACCTTCAAGATCCTTTCTCGCAAAATCAATTACAGAGCTCCACTTTAATCTCATAAAGCTTTTATAGGGCTTTATTTCATTACATGAGTGATATACAATTTTTTAAAAAAGGCTGAAGGCTATGTCTACTCACATAAATTAAGATGGAGAACTGAGTAATTAAAAAAATAGTATTGATTATTCAGACAGTGAGTCAATAATTATTTTGAATATTTTTGTTTTGAACACCTGCTTCCACTTTACTTTATGCAGATTTCTGAGGTCTGAGACTATGGCTAGTTGATGAAAATAATCAGAATACTTTGCAACTCAGTCAAGGATGTCAGGTCGGGATTTTAGTATCCTAGGTGTGAAAATGGACCCATCAGTCAAGCTGGATGTGTGCTAATCCTCCTGTTCATTTTAAACAATCACAGCAAAACTCTCAGCCAAGGTGCATGGGTTACCTAAAAATCATTGCATCAGAGATGGAAACCCTTAGTTTACTTTTTCCCTATTGCTAAAGATCTTAACAAACTGAACAACTTGATTTAAGTCTCTTCATTATTCTAAAATTCAGTTACTTCATTTCTAAAGTGGAGATAAATGAAATCTTACCTTATCATGAGATACCTCACAAAACTGGGAGAAACTATTCTAGACCAAGAATGTGATTTGTAATTACAGCCCATAATTACGTGTGAGGGAGGACATAGGGGGATTATTTCTTGTCCTGATCAACTTGCCAAGACATTAATACACTACACTGCATTTTACTTTGTGTTGTATAATTTAAATATGCTACCTAATTGATCAACCCAAACAGACAAAGTTCAACATGTAAATTACACTCTTGCCATTTTCACATGAGGAAACAAATTTAAGCTACTATGGACACATTTATTTAGCAAGTGAGTGTTGGAACTGAAATTTGAAGCTTTATCTGTTTTATACCAAAGCTTTTTTTTTTTGACTTAAACATTTTACACAATTCTGCTAGACAAGTGAAGTCACCATCAAAGTTAAAGATTTTTAAACTGGCAAAATTATAACAACAAGCCTCAAAGAGAAATGAAACCAAAGATAGTTGAGCAGATAAGGGCAGAGCAACTCAACCCCTTTCATAACAGGCAAATCTCTAGAGTCAGGAAAACTATATTCAGAGTAGTGAGAGGAAATTTTGTCAATGCTATCATTAAAAAAATGCTAGTATTTGAAAAAAAGCATGGAAAATGGCAAGATGACAAAAGAAAACAAGTGAACAAATATCCAATTTTTAGAAAATGAGAAAATGTAAACTTCTGAACCAATAGATTGCAACTTGTTCTGTTACCCAGTTATAACACAGAATTTTACAGATGCTTTTTTTTTGTCATTTAAATAGGAAGTGGTTAAGCCATGTTCAATTACTTTTATTACCAACTTAAAAGAGTAATCTATATCAAGGACAAACTTCTTATGGAAATATTTTGAGTGAACAGATAGTAATAATGAGTTGATTTATAATTAGAATAACTGTATTCAAAGAGAATTATTTAAATATATGATGTCAGCTGAGAGAGTTTTTTCCTAGGCACATTCTCTGTTCTCTCTATGGAATATTAAAATCAATGACATGAATGAATACACAGTTTTCAAACTTAAAGACAACAGATTATAGTCAGATTTTAAAAGATCTTGACACATGGAAATATAAGATGAAACTAAGAGCTAAATCTAAGACGAATATATGTAAATTAGCATATTAGTTTTAATAATCCATTGCACAAGAACTTCATGGACTGAACTTAACTATGGTTAACGTAAATAATATTAAAGTCTTTTAGTAGAACTAAGCATGTATTAATCAAAAGTGGTTCCACAACTATTTTAATAGCCAACTCTTTGTTAGTAATTACTAATATAATTCTATTCTCCAAAGGAATGGAGAAATCATTCCACTATGCTTTTTACTCAAGAAAATCAGATCTGCTCAGCAGCATAGTTAGAAGTGAAGGAGATGGGAGGGGATGAACTGAAGAGGGAGTAGGGAGCACATTTTCCAAATGAAGCAATCTCTCAAGAAATTTCAAGATTATGTGATGAAATGCTGGTTGTTTGTATTACGTAGTAAAGATGTGAGAGAAATAAGTGAGAAACAAAATCATGAAACTGGCAGAGTTCACTCAAAAGTGTACTTTTCTACGCATTTGTGCTTTCACTAAGCATCCTGCACAAGGTCATTTTCCGTCCAACAGGTCTTAATTTGGCCCTGAGTTTTGAATTTGGCCTGGCTTCCAGTTGTTGTTGCAAAATTGTAAGAATGATATTGACAACCAAGAACTCATTCTAAGTAAGGTGAATGAGTGATAGAGAATCTAAAACCTAGGTTAAAACTGAAGAATGGCTGATATTTCTGTAGATATTTAACTTCTAAAACTAAAACATAGAGAAGAGTGATGTGTTCATGTTTTAGAACATTTAAGAGACTGTTGAATAGAATAGAGATTAGAATCAATCTGCAAAACTTCTAAAAGGCAGGACCAATGGGTGGACATTAGACCAAAGTGGGTTTGTGTCATTTATAGGGACGGACTTTTTACAAGAGAGAGAAAAGAAAACAGAAGAAAAAGAAAAAAGACTAGACCATATCAAAAAACAGTGAAGTGGGAGTGACGCCTCTTTGCCTCTGGACTTCACTGGGGCCAGCAGCCACCTAACCAGGGGCCTGGAGCCAGGAGCTCAGCCTATTATCATGAGATCCATGTCCAGTCAGCATGTACAGGTGGCAGCCCCGAAGCACTGACGGAGGCTTGGGAACACAAGGCCTGGGTGGGCAGAGGAGCTTCAGCTGCTGGTATGTGTATGCAGAAGGAAGATGAAAGGAGACAGGCACTATATCTGTGGAAGTCTGGACCATCAGGCCAAGGAATGCAAGTTGCCACCTGAGCTCCAGAAGTGCCACTGCCAGAGCATCAGCCACATAGTAGCCTCGTGTCCACTGAAGGCCCCACAGGCCCCCAGGAGACCGGGAAAGCCAGCCTACATTGGGCAAGAAGAAGAAGAGATTTACATCCCTGCTCTGCTCCCAGAGGCCTAGAATCAAGCCATAGTGGGTGGGGGCAAAACTTCTGCCATCAGGAAGTTTCAAGGAACAGGCGTGAATTGGCAAAGTAGAGAAAGTGGGGAGACGATGAGTAGGGTAAGCTGGCACTGCCATGTATCTCAGGCCAGGCCAGAGTACACACTCAGCATCACCTCCTCTTCCCTCTTGGTGGGGCAAAGGAATTCCAGCCATACTCTGTCCAAATGCATGTGAGGGCTATGGGGAAAATCCCTCTAAAGCCTGCAGACCTAAGCTCTCTCCCACCCTGCTCTGGGCCAATATGACTTCAATTATTTGCTCCTTGGGTAACTGCACCCTAGATCCCACTTTTTCCAGGATGCCAACTGCACTAGCTATGTGCAATTGACTTAATGTGGGCATTTTAACTATATTTTCTTAATATAAATAATCTGGGTTTGCATTTTTGTGTATTTTAACCTAAGGCCCTCATCCCCACACTGTGTTCTCAGGTATATGAGGAATCTCAGGGATAAGTGGGAAGCAGCTCCAGGTCTGGACAGCAGGAATACTTCTTGTTGTTGTTTTATCACCATGGAGAACAACTGTTTGGAGTGTAGAGCCTATTGGATTACCTCACTTTTGCCAGTTAGAGCTGGCTTTTCTGCCACCGTGCCCTCTTGAAACCCCGCCACCTTAAATGTTTCATGGGAGACCAAGTTTTAACTGGGTTGGCCCATAACTTGGTCTCCTACTAGAAGATTCAGAATTAGTCTGAACAGGAAAGGGTGGTAGAGAGAGGTTAGGGGAAGCAGGGCCAAGTGAAAGGTGCCAATAGGAAGTCAAGATGGGGTGAGGGTTGTCTATACATGTGATAAAGGATTCAGGTTCCAGACCTCTAATCCAAGGGCACAGGACTTGCTTCACATACCAGATTCATCCTTCACTGGATTAGGTTAGGCCTACCATGCACAACAGGGTGTATGCATGTGTTTTTGTAAAAACTGTGATTTGGTAAGGATAAGTTTCAAAACGATACCTCTGTACCCATCTTGTGCTTCCCAGGGATGGATATATAAAGCAAGGACTAAAATCCTTAACCTTTAAAAGTTCTGAGCTTTTCTTCCTTGGCTTCCAGAGAGATCCATAAGTGAGGACTTCTCTGTGATGCCAGAAGCCAGGGTCCTGCCCTGTAGCAGTGATTAATAATGCTGTGGTAGTTAAAGGGGAAAAGGGGCTTTCATTTACACTCTGAGATCATAGCAAACCTACTGTGTCGAAATGGGGCAAATGCAATAGAACACATGGGGTGATGTGTGGCTGATCCTGGGTTCTCATCTCCCCCAGGTGCTGCTCTCTTATAGTTATTGTATTTGTCTGGGCTTTGTAGGACTTCATGAGACACTGACTTGGTGATTTCTAGGTGGCTGGTTTGTATAAGTATAATGTGTCGGTCTTTCTCCATGTTCTTTTGGGGACTTATTGTTTACAAACTTCTTTTTGTATTGAGAGAAAAATATCCAAAGCATCTTTGACAAAAGGTTCAGGAAAAGGGATCTGAAACAAAAGCTTGGAGGCCCCTCTTCTCCAAGTGGGGATCTTGAATGATCCTTTCTTTTGTCTTCTGCTTTTCCTATGTCCTATATTGGACCAGATCCTCTGTCTAAAAACTTAACTCCTACCCTAGCTCCTCTCCCATTCCTCCCCCCAAAAATGTCCACACACCCACATATGCACATTTAATTTGTGGGGTATCTCACAACTCTAAAGTGACTTTTGTAAAAATCCCTAAAAAGCTAAGGAAACTCCATCCCTTGTTTCCAATCTCTTGAGTCAAGACCATTCCTTGATGTGATTCACGCCAAACTCTTACACTGCTGTATTTGGATGGACCAAACCTACTTTCATCTCCAACCCTAGGGTAGAGAGAAGCAATGAGCAGGATTTCCGTGTAGAAAGCAGGGTTGGGAGACCAAGGGAAGATGAATGTATATCCAAGTCACTCGGGAACTTTTATGCAGGTGCCAGAAACTTTTGTCAAAGTGGCCACAAGATTCTTTAAAGGGAGACAGAAGAATGTAACTCTATTTACTCCTAAAAAAACAAAGCTTTTTATTTATGAGGAGGGAGGGTAGAAAAGTATGTGCCTGTCTGTTCTTTTGCTGATTCCTTCCCCTCCTTTCTGAACTGCAGGAAACTGAGCCCCCCTTGGGCTTTGGTGATCTCATCACTAGAGAGTTTATTTGATAGCTGATTTTGCTGTGACAGTTTTTTTCCTTTCCCATTTGTCATCATTTTGTAACACATATGCTGACTCTTTTCCCTTCCCCTCTCGTTTCCCTGGGAAAATACAATGAATAAATAAAGATTTATTGTTACCGATAAAAAAAAATGAAGTGAATGTACTCAAGAAGACAATGCTGAAGACTGTAGAAGGAATGTGTATATTGAGCTGGAAGATGTGCTAAATCCCCCCACACACCCATCCATCACCCGACCACGAAGATTCTAGGACCCTCAATACATAGGTCAGGACCAGAGTAGTAGACAACAATTGAGGGCAGCCTTTCATGAGCTTTACTGGGTGTTAAAATTCTCTGCTCTTCTGTCAGTTACATTTGGAGAGCTGTATCCCCTAGGATTATTATACTTTATTCTTGACCATGCCCTATCCTGCCATAAGAGAAAAATTGGCTAAATGCTGTTATGATATGAGGCAATATTTACATATGTCTTTTCCTAAGCAGACTTTCCTGTATGATTATGTATTTTAATTTCACATTGAATTATGTGTATGCGCACATGCATATGCATGCTTTAATCTTTTCGAAGTGTACAGAAGGAAACATGCATACAGCATTTTATAGACTTCCTCTCCCCCTTCTCCACTTCTTCCTCTTCTTCTTCTTGGCTGATGATAGAATTGGGTACAATAAGTTGTGTTTTGGGAATGACACTCTCAGCCTAGGGACCTAATAAATCACAGCCTGATGTAATTCATCATATTTGTTTTAAAGACTCTTCCAAAAGAAATCAATAGCTATACCATAAAGGACTATCTTTAAGGTTATCTAAGGGATACATTTCTCTCAGTTCGCAATCTTCACAACACGGTTGCACTTCATCTTTGGTAATATTCAGATTTTTTTAATGTATGGGTTACAAGAATGTTTGATTCACATTTCTCTCTTTTCATTGACTACCAAAAAACTCAGAGACACATTGGTGAGCCACTAGTCACAGCATTTTAAATATTACTTTACCCCAGCTTTATCTTACTCTTTTTTTGGCCCTTACCTTTCAATTTGCTAATCTTTCACTTTTCAAAAAAATCTGCTAGATTTAGTTTTATCATCATAAATACGCTTTGGAATACGTCAGGCGTTAAATAAATAAATAAATGCATTATTTACTTCTCAAATGAATGGGTCATTTATGACTCTCCAATACTATGAAAGTTTACATGAGCCTGTCATAGAATCTAAAAGAAAGTTTAAAAGTTGGTATTTTTTCAAACAATGTAGAGTAGCATCATGAACCTATTTTATAATTATTTTTTTCATCATGGTCACTTTGTCTCAGGACCCACCTTTCCTTACTGTTGGTGAATTTCTGACTGTGAGGGCAATGATGCTTCTGTCAGATTAAGACTCTGGGGAGCCGTGTTCTCCGATGGAGTAGTCTCCACAGGTATCTGCACCTGTTACTATTCAAACTGTATTCTCAAAGGGAGAAGGAAAGAGCCTTTTAAATTCACTCCCTGCATGTTGAAAACAATAGGCTCAGCAAATTCGGCTACAGAATTCACAAGTCCTCCTCACTCTAAAACCCATGTAATGAATTTTATGGCCGTTATAACTCTATTACAGGCCACGCATGTCCACAATTCAGGAAATAGGAAAATGGCGGGAGTCATGCTGTTCTTGTCTGTACCAATCTTAACCAATCAAGGAAAGCTGAGAAAACTATTTCAAGAGTTGCAGATAGACAGGAGTCAATCACTTTTATAGGAAAGCTGAATTGTTTCTTATGGCTTCTTTATAAAATATATTTATTCAGCTTGACTAATTGAGGATTGAAAATAATTCTATGGAAAAGCAATTGCTTATTCTGAATGCAAAGGGGATAAGGCCGGTAGCTTATATTTTGTCCATTTCTTCTGGTTACAGGTAAGTGATTATTTGCTTATTTAACAAAGCTAATGTAACGAAGATGAAATATGTTTCCCCTTTGGGGCATTATACTTTTCTAAAAGAAATATCAAAGAAATTTAAATGTGGTCTCAATTAAATGCAGTGGCCCAGATTCCAGGACTGAGCTGAATTTCTCAAATCGTAGTTCAAATGCTTCAATCTTCCCGTGACGCTTATTGTTGTGTAGGGGAACAGGCTAAGAGAAACTTCAACACTGGTGGACTTCAGGGCAGTAGTAATAGCTCCTGAATGACCATCATCATAGATAATGGTTTCAGGTGCAGAAGGAATTTAACTTAAACTCCTTCAGTATGCACAGGTCAGAGAATTCTGCACAGGTTCCTTTAGGAGAAAAACCCAAAGTGATGATAATGAAACATTCACATGAGAATGAGGGCTGGCAAATTTCACCTCATAAATCCTATGAAGTTGAAACCCAGAGTGACTGGCAAAATCTTCCTCTTTTTGATTAAAACAGCAACCTTCAAGAAACATTTCATTGGATCTTCAAGCCACTAGTCATTATTCTTAATTAGTATTATTTTTATTTTTTAAATTGACTTTGTGATCATTATACTTTGACTTTTCCCCTATCATTGCCACTTTTCTGGGCCACAAAAGCCAACGCAGCTTCTCTCATTATTCCAGGTAGTGTTATTTAATGTCAGCTTTAAAAATGGAAGCACACAAGGAAAGAATTGCTCCTGCTGTGTCTGTCTTGGTCCCATAGCCTTACAGTGTTGATTCATATGGAAATACAAACCAGAGGAATAACATTTCAGTGAGAGAAAGATGCAGAAAAATCTTTATTGATGAGTAGAGGGTGAGGTCATCGCACTCACATCCATCCCACTGCAAATGAAATTTACAATTTAAAAGGCAAACCCTATAAATTCAGCTATGAGGATGGAGAGGCAGATTCTGGTGCCCCTCTGGGTGGGGCAGATATTTGAATTCCTGAGTTGATTCCTACCCACAGAGATAGCACCATAGTGTTTTATTTAATTGTTTCTCATAATATCAGCTGCCTGAAGGTAACACTTCTACATATTATGATAAATTATGGAGGATACCATATGTGGTTAGACTAGCAGTGTCTTAATGAGCACATATAAGCAGCAGGTATGTTAATACTTCTCTATTTGTCATTCACAGAAAAAAATCATCAGTGGTAGCAAAGTTTCTCTGTGTCATTTATGCTTCCGCATAACACTTAAGATGAATTTCGGCGGCCTTTACCTAAGGTGCTTTTTTCTGCAGTGCGGTGTCGTGCAGGCTAGTTTGTCTGTGATTGCGCAATTTGGTTGCAATTTCTCTTTTAAATTGACTGAAACACAGCTATTACCACTAAAGAAGGCTATTAAAAGGCAGATATTTCTAGAATGCAAACTAATAGGAGAATTAATAGGGAAAAAGGGGAAAATTCTTTGTTCAGGTATATCTTGCACTATAAGTAAGAACACGGGTATGCACTTATCTTTCAAAACTTCATATTACTTGGTATAGTTACCTGCTTGAATTGTAAATATCTTTTCATTCTGTCGAAAACCTCTTGGCAAAACAGTAAATCACACTAGAGGTGAACATGTCACTTTCTCACCTCAGTTTGTCATTTTGAATATTTGTCATCAGTGAGTCTACAGTTTCCCTTATCATACTCATGCATAGATTCTGTGTTGGGGCCAGCCTGGTGGCGCAGTGTTTAAGTTTGCACGTTCCGCTTTGGCGGCTAGGGGTTTGCCGGTTTGGATCCTGGGTGTGGATCCCTACCCACCACTTGGCAAGCCGTGCTGTGGTAGGCGTCCCACATATAAAGTAGAGGAAGATAGGCACAGATCTTAGCTCAGAGCCAGTCTTCCTCGGCAAAAAGAGGAGGATTGGCAGCAGATGTTAACTCAGGGCTAATCTTTCTCAAAAAAAAAGAAAAAAAAGCAAGAAAAAGAAAATTCTGTGTTAATGCTGTTCCCCAAATTAAAATAATTTCTTTCTGAAATGAATGTTTAAAAAAACCACTCTAGCATACTCCTTAAATACTCACTGTGCCTCCTTGAGATATGAATCTTCATTTTTCCAAAAACACATACATGGCACCAAATCAATCTTTTTTTCTTTTTCTTTCTTTTTCAATGTCTTGGAAGCTGAGCCTAAGAGGGAAGAAGCAATAAAATGAAAGTAGTTTCAGGACCACGGGGTGTCACCTGGGGTATATTATTTCCCTTAGGGCCCACTTTATATTTTCCTAGTCAAGTAGTGTGCAAACAGAAGCAAGCTTAACTGTCTTACCAGGTACCTTAGAAAATTTAACATATTACTGCCTCCCTGGGTGTGTAAGCCAATCCACCATGGTAAGCAGGGTACTTGAGGAGGCAAATAACTTTCCCAAATCAATAGAATACACCTAATCTTGTTAGAGCAAAAGAAGATCAACTTGATTCAATGTTGGATTGATTAATTAGACAAGAATAGGATTCCAATTTAATTAATTTAGCACATCTGCCTTCTATGTGACATGGCAATGTTTCTTGACATATGGAAATTAGAGGTTTTCTAATTTCTTCTCCAAGTGGAAGAAACAAAAAAATTGTATTTACTGAGTAATTATAAATCAGAGGATAAATCATATTCAATTGCACTTGAGCTCATTATAGATCTCCCAAGTGTTGAGCTTTTATGAGGGGACAAACAGTGTTCTGAAACCCTCAGGATGTAGAAGAAAGAATATTGAGAAACGTAACAAAAAAGAACAGAGATGCTACATTACACGTCACCGGCTATAAATCAGTGCTTTCCAAGTGAAGTTTCTGTGATGGTGGAAATGTTTGATATTTGCACTGTTCCAATACTGTCAGCATTGGCCACGTGCAGCTATTGAGCACTTGAAATGTAGTTAGTGCAACTGAAGAATCGAAACTTTATTTTACTTTACTTGTATTTTAATAGTCACATGTCGCTGGTGGCTGCCATGATGGACAGTGAAGTTGTGAGTATTTCAGGAGTAGGCAGAATAATTTTCACGGAGGGAGATTTAGGGAGAGCATTCCAGGGAGTTGTTATACACAAGCACAAAAGTGAGACCAAGGAAACAGAGAAACAACCATCTGGAGTAAAACAAACATTACACAAAGGAAAGTTTCTGAGGAAGAAGAAAGGAACAAAACCAGGGAGTGTGTGCTTTTCAGTACAACCTGGCCATGGATTTTTCGAGCAGATTGTTAATTTTCAGCTGAAAGTTTGAAGGGTTCCATGAAACTCCCAAGCTCCCGTGACAAGGTTGTTCTAACGTGACGTGGTTAATACGTTATATATATCAGTCCTCAGTATGTCTTCGTTTATAATTTCAACATATATTTGTTATTCAATATTACCCAAATTCTAATATTTTTAAAACACATAGATACATCAGAAGTCAAAAGAAAGAAGGAAAGTTTTAAATACAAAACAGTTTCTTGGGGTAGGTCAGAATAAATCAAAGGGAAGACTAACAATTGAAGCCTTTGTTTTTTTTTTTTAAAGATTTTACTTTTTTCCTTTTTCTCCCCAAAGCCCCCCAGTACATAGTTGTATATTCTTCGTTGTGGGTCCTTCTAGTTGTGGCATGTGGGACCTGCTTCAGCATGGTTTGATGAGCAGTGCCATGTCTGCGCCCAGGATTCCAACCAACGAAACACTGGGCCGCCTGCAGCAGAGTGCGCGAACGTAACCACTTGGCCACGGGGCCAGCCCCGAAGGCTTTGGTTTTTAAAACATTACAAAATGAGTGACCCGATGGAAACCAATAAACAGTTTGTAATACCCTAATTCAAGAGTCTTTAATTGTTGAAATATAGTTCATTGTATTATTTTTAATGAAACAGATCTTTGCAAACAGGATTGTCATAAAACATTAAAATGGAATCATACCAAAACACTCAATATTCTACCCAGCATAAAAACTCAATTCAGTAAAATTATTCATAATATTAAGTATAAAAGGAAGCAATGACTTGGGGGCCGGCCTGGCAGCACAGTGATTAAGTTCATGCGCTCTGCTTTGGTGGCCCGGGGTCTGCAGGTTCAGATCCCAGGTGAGGACCTACATACTGCTGATCAAGACATGCTGTGGCAGCATCCCACATACAAAATAGAGAAAGACTGGCACAGACATTAGCTCAGGGCCAATATTCCTCACCAAAAGAAAATTTTTTTTAAATTTTTTAAATTAAATTTACTTTAAAAAAAGGAAGTAGTGACTCAAAAGCACTAGTCTTCTAAAATGTTCTTTGTGTTAAGTTTCACATCAACATATAAAGTGAGTTATTTTATTTTATTTTGTCCTTTTTATTCATATTGAAAATGACTTAATTGTTCTAATTTGTTTTTTATAATGTTTCTTAAAAAGCGTATAAATCAGGGTTCAGTTATTTCTTATGGCAAACAATTCATCTGTGAGATCATTTATGTTGTCCCTTTTAATCCAAATGGACATTACATCTCATGAGCTTTGCTTGATAGTCTGCCAATGTTTAAATGTGTTCTGTAGTCAAATAGGCTTAGGAAATGATTCCCACAGCATGAAGCCTGAGGCGTAGTTATGGGATTTTGGCTACATGTCGAGCACCACAAAACAGCATTGGAATAACTCAGGTACAGAATTTTATTAGTATTGAGTGCTTAATTTCCAAAACATTAAAAACCAAATCAGATGTATTGTTGCAATACAGTGGCATAATGCATGCAGGCAGATGAATAGAGATATCAAACCAAGGAATTAATTAACATTAAATTATTTTTTAATATATGTGCATTCAGGGGGTTTAGGCAACAGAAAACTCTTAATTGGAATGAGGAATAAAATTTGTAATTGTGATAAATCTAGACCTAGAAAAAAGCTAAGACTTACCGAATGTTAACTAGAATAAATGTATTTAATACTTTAAAAAAAAAATGTGCACCTATTATTTTTCAGTCACTATGCCAGGCACCAGGGATACTAGGATAATCCTTCAATCACCACCTAGGTCAATGATTCTCAGTGTACAGTTCCCAGACCAGCAGCATCAGCATCCCCTGGGAAATTGTTAGAAATGCAAATCTTTAAGCAACTCCAAGATTTACTGAATTGGAAACTCAGAGGGTGGTGCCTAGTAATGCGTTATAATGAACCTTCTAGGTGATTCTGTTTCATGAGACCCCCTGACATAGGTCATCATTCTAACCTCTCAGGTGAGGAAATTCAGATGCAGATTAGGAGGTGATTTGGGAGTATGGATTAAAACTATAATATGCTAGCTACCCATCTCCACTACCTCAATAATTCTGCTTGGAGCCCTCTTATGGACACATTTGTTTACCTACTCAGCATTCATCTACTTGTTTTTTTCTAATTATTTTATGAGTATTATCATCATTTTTGTGTCTGGGTGTGAGGAAGATTTGCCCTGAGCTAACATCTGTTGTTGATTCACCTCTCTTTTTGAGTGGGGAAAATTAGCCCTGAGCTAACAAGCCAATCTTCCTCTTCTTTGCATGTGGGATGCCTCCACAGCATGGCTGATGAGTGCAGTAGGTCCGCACCCAGGATCCAAACCCATGAACTCCGGGCCGCCAAGGCAGAGGGTGCAGAACTTTAACCACTCGGCCATGGGGCTAGCCTTTCATCTACTTGTTTTTACTCCTATCAGAATAACAGTTCTGCTAAAGGATCCACTCTATGTTTATATAGACCAAGGAAAAATGGACTTATTCTTAGCTCCTGTGGCAGTTCATAATTTTTCCAAACAAATCATGTTAATGTCATCTTTGCTATTAATTTGTATAGAGAAGGGTATGTGACCAAATTCTGGCCAATGAGATAAAAGGGAAACTTCTAGGAAATAGTTTCTCACTGCTGAGAAGGAATCATGAGTGGAATTTCCTCTTCTTCTTATGTACTGCCATTTTTGCATAGGATGCCTAGAACTCCTATAGCAATTTTGCAAATGAATGGGTCCTGAGGACAAATCCAAAATACTAACAATGTTACAATAATTAAATGTAAATAAATCATCTCACCCATGGTATCACTGAGCTGCTATAACAACCTGAAACCGCCAACTAACTATATAAGGTGACGTTCCTGAAGTCCATTTTCCCCAGGGACGAGATAATGAATGTTTTTATAGTTTAAGATATTATGAGTCAAGATCCTGTTACTTAGATTTGAAAACATCCTTGACTCATGACTTTTAACACCATCCTATTGGGACTCCTTAATACCTGTTTATAACCCGTATTTATACATCACATAAATTGGGGTTTTTTTGTGTGTGAAGAAGATCAGCCCTGAGCTAACTTCTGTTGCCAATCTTCCTCTTTTTGCTTGAGGAAGATTGTTGCTGAGCTAACATCTGTGAAAATCTTCCTCTATTTTTATATGTGAGATGCTGCCACAGCATGGCTTGATGAGCTGTGTGTAGGTATGCACCTGGGATATGAACCCTCAAACACCGGGCCACCAAAGTGGAGCATGCAAGCTTAACCACTATGCCACTGGGCTGGCCCTGAGATGTAACCATTTTTAACTCTTTGTTTTAATTCTATTCTTCTTTTTTTTTTTTGAGGAAGATAAGCCCTGAGCTAACATCTGCTGCTAATCCTCCTCTTTTTTGCTGAAGAAGACTGGCCCTGAGCTAACATCCATGCCCATCTTCCTCTACTTTCTATGTGGGACACCTGCCACAGCATGGCCTGACAAGCAGTGCATTAAGTCCACACCCACCATCTGAATCCACAAACGCTGGGCCACCGAAGCAGAACATGCAGACTTAACCACTGTGCCACCAGGCTGGCCCCTGTTTTAATTGTTTTGGTCGTCATTATCATAATTCTAAATAATATTCTTAAAAGGTATGGATTGATGAATTTTAGATTTTTTTATTTTCAGTTATAAAATATAACTATTTCTCTTACACACCTTCAATTTCCTTTTCTCTAATCTACCTCAAGTTTTTTATATTATTATTTCTTTCAGTAGCTAGCTTTATAATTTTAACTAACAATGTTTATTCTCTGGTTTTGATCCAGCAAATTTAGTGTATTTTGATTTCCCAGTCCATTAGATGAGGAAGTGACTGTACTTTTTCTGCTTCCACCTCTCCTCTCACTCTCAGTGAACTCTTTTATCTTGCCAAAGTTCAAAATAAGTATATTAAACCTTCTGGAATTTTTTAAAATTGAAAATCACTAGTAATTAGAATGAATGGACTTGGAAACTGAGACATAATTCTAGGTTCATAACTCTATGTCACTTAACATAGAATCTTCTAAGCATTAAGATCAAATAGTTCCCCTTTCCTTACATTTCCTCACATTCACATTTTAGTTTGCTTCATATTTGAATCAAGACACTCTTGTTTTTCTTTTCCTGGAAGATCCAATTACTTTTTCATTTCCTCTGGACAGAAGAGACCTATGGCTTCATCTTATGATTAAGGGCGAAGTCTCTCGATTCCCCCCCGCAACCCAGGTCCAAATGGTATCCTTTAAAAAGCCTTTTTTGCTTCCTAGCTAAATTGGACAGCTAAAAGTCTATGCCAGTTGAACAGCTGCCTTTCTGGAATTTTTTCAAATAAAATTCTGGGTTACCTCTATTGTTTTGGATCTGATATTTTCCTCTTTGTTGGATTTCTCTTACTGTTGTTTTGCTCAACCAGTGTCTTAAGTAATCTTTTAAAGATTTGTATAGGACTAAATGTTCTGTCTTTGCATAGCTAAAAAAAAAATACTTATTTTTGGCCTCATATATAATTTATGGTTTCCGGATTCAATCTCTGATTACTTGCCGTGCTTCATTAGTTTCTAGCATTTAGTGCCAGTCTTATAAGTCTGATGCCAATGTGTAAATTTTGTCTTTCTAGGTATCCAGATTTCTTCTCTAGAAGATTTCGGAATTACACTTGAAGGTCAGAAATTTCAGAATAATGTACTTAATTGTGGATTTTTCATCACGTATTCACTGATTCCTTTCTTCATTTATTCTACAATAGATCTCAGTGTCTATTATATCAGCCAGACTTTCTATTTATTGTTCACTTGCTTTGGCAATTCCATTTTTAATTAGCAAGAATTGTTTCTTCTTGTCCTACGCTTGCTCCTTATTCACAGCAGCCTGGTCTTGTATTATGGAAGTAATCTTCTCTCAACTATCTCTACCAATATTCACTGTAATTGGTAATATGTTCTCTTAGTTTCCTTGATTTCTTGCATTTTCTCCAGATTTTTTTTATTTTCTTAGATCTATCTCTTTAACTCCTTACTCAAAATACCTTTCTATCAAATAGAAGGTATAGAAGAGGGCCACAGTATGAGAGTGATTCCTACTGTGACTTTATGGAGCATGCAATGAGAGAAGGCAGGCCCTCACTCAGGGCTCCCATAATTCCCAAAGTTAAGAAGGACTTCACACCAAGGGGACCAGCTTTGCTGTGCTTTACCCCTGAGTGGAGCTGTAGAGCTCACTTTATTGATTTTTCTATGTTGAATACTGCTACTCCTCTCTCCAAGCCCAACATCCACACCCCGTGTCTTCCACTCTCTTTAGAAAGCAGCTTTCTACTGTCTTTTTCAAGTCAGGATGAGTGCTGCAGCCAGAGCTCTGTAAAGCTGGATAATGGAGAGGGAAATTGGGAGGATTTATCCTCCCAGTATTCCCTGTGTGCCTTGGGAAGTCCTCCAATGAGCTCTGCTGATTGCTGCCCTCCAGACAACCTCTATGACTCTGGTAGGACCTGCTCAGTCTGAACTTAGTGCATTTTCAGAAACAATAGCCCTTACCTCCATTGTAGCTTTCTCACCTGGATGTTTAATCTGTGCTTTCCTTGGGCCACATATATCCATCAATACAATCTTATCTTCTTTTCCGCCTTTCAGAAATTTTCTAAAATATGGCATCTACTCCCACCATCTATTAGGGTTTTTAGGGCTGGCATGAATTATTTCTTGAAAAAAATCTTTATAATCATGTCACTGGTGTGTTGGGAGAAGTTGTAAAAGGATATGTGTTCTAAATATGTGATATTGATCTGTGTATAAACATACATACATATGAATGTACGTTACATAGATATAGATATACAAACATGTACACATATAGTATAGAACATTTGAATTAATTTGTGGCATTAAGTGAATTTTCCTTGGATAATAATAGAATTAGACTGAAATAGATAATATTGAATAATTATGTTAGGAAGAGAATTCTCAATCTCTGCTAGACATGGAATCTTATTTCACATATCACTTTAAACAAGGGAGTATGTAAATCAAAGTGATGGGATCAAAGTAAAGACAAAATAGAAACCAAGGTAGAAGATAGTATAAAAACAATAATTTTTAACAGAGATATCCTGGACAATCCTATAAAAGTTAAGCAGACTTCGATAATAGGGAAAGAGAGAGAAAAAAATGAAACTGGAAGGATCATGTTATTCCATAAGCATTATGTTCGGTCCCAAGAAAGATCATCAATATTTTTTTACAGTTTATTTTCCCTATTTAGGAAAAATTTTCAAACTTCTTTAAAATAAAAAATATAAATTATGGTAGAAAAGTGGCCAGTTAAGTTCTTCCTGTCAAGTAATTCAAGTATTCCATACAGGTGTACAGAATTCTGTGCACCTGAAGCTTTCGTTTGTGCAAGAACAACACGAGAATACCAGGAGTTGTTGCTGACCTGGGTGACACTGGACAAGAGTTTTCATCAACTTTTTTGGTGTCACTAGTTGCTGAGCATTTGGTAGAGTAAATTAGTCACAAAAGTTTATTTAATATACTTATTGACAGCAAATAAGAAATTGAAGTGAGCCAGTACCATTCCCTTCTCAACTAGGGGTTGACAGCACTCATAGAAGATAACATAAACCCGTTGACCATATGTCTCTGAAGCTACAGAGCAAATACTTACATGTTCAAACTTGAAACCTTTTAGCTAAAAGCCCTTACTAAGCCATACAATAGACTCAAAGATGTCTCCATGACTTTCTTATGGGTCCCCTCAGGTGACTTAAATACATGGATGTATTTGCATATGGCTACATAAAGTTAGCCTCAACCTTCATTAACTGGTGCCCATTTTGAGGCAATTTTCAAGTTTATGTATTGTTATTATATATCTTAAGTTGAAATTTATTCACTTTTCTTTTGTTCTTATAAAGTTATACCTAAGAATAAGGGGCTTGCCCTAAAATATACTTAAGTCCAGAAATCTGGAAAAATGAAACAAAAACTTTTTCCTGAATATTCCCTTTTTAATTATAGGATTATTTAAATTACATGTGAATTGGGCACTGGGAGCCAGGTTTCATAGTAAACCAAAGGTACCTTCCAGCCCTTCATGATTTTAAACAGCCCATTCATTATAGGTAAGACTAGATTACAAGAACTGGGAGAAACCTTTTCTTTTCCCACATTCCTTGCTTGCCTCATAAAATAGGAAGTTTTGCCAACACTTCCATCCTGTCAGGGAAGTACTGGGGAGGAAACTTCCACCATTTTCTCCATTCTTCTTACTCTGTCCTCCCCATGGGAAGAAGAGTGACTTTACTAATTGGTGCACCAGAGCAAAGGTTACAGCTCACAGGTGACCCACATTCTCAGTCTCAGCTGTCTCACTCTTTCATTCCCTCTGTCACCAGTTTTTCCATCAGTGATATCCATTCCCTCCCACAATTCCTGGTCTCATACACGAAGCCCACGTGAATTCGAATAAGGTCAAGCATCTCTCAGTCCTAGCTTGCTGTGTCCTGGGGTATATTAAAGGTCATTATTCTCCATGTGGTAGAATAGGTAGCTTTCTGTTCAAAATATCCAACACTCTCAACAGGCTGCAAGGACTAGCTGGAAAAGCAGGATGATAAAGGAAGTCTCATTTTGTTCTTAAAGTCCAAATTTCTTTACCTAATATAAAATTAACAATAGTAAGGGGTGTTATATTTTAATTCTCATCTCATTTTTTGTGGTTCTCAATTTGGTTATGGCAGAGATGGCAGGAATAGGAATAAAAATTAGCACCTCACCAACACCTAACAATCAGTAAGAAAAAAATATTCTTAATAATCAGCACTGACAAAGATCCTCTGCAAAGTCATAAAGGGAAATACACTATACCAAATATACTACAAATATACCATTTATATTATTAAATATTAACTATTAAATATACCAAACATCCTATACTATACTATTCTATACTAAAAATGTGTCTGAACTTTAAGCCCATGTAATTATTTTTAAAATAGGCAAACACTTCTACTCAATTTTAATTTTAGAATATATTGATAAAATTACAGTTCCTTCTGTCTCAAAGGGTCATTGAGTGGCAGAATTGTCTCCTGTTTGAATTAGTACAGGCGAAACGAGATCACCTCTTTGCAGATTTGTTATAGGCCGAATTTACTAGATATAGAAGTCGAGTTATTTTTTCCCTTTTGGAGAATCAAAGGTGTTGCCCCTTGAGGGTAAACTCCAATATTCATGGTGCTGTGCAAGCTGAAAGAGCCTTTTGTAGATTCTCTGCCCATAGGCCAGTGTTCGATAGAAACCTTGTGCTTTAGCAAGTTTTAAATGTCTCTGGTAACTTTCTGCAATTATCCCTTGTTGAATAAGCAAAATCAATAGGGCACCCAAAGAGGCCCCTGTGAATTTCTGCTTGTTACCTTGGGGTTTTTTTTTTTTTACTTTCTTAAACCTTCCAGGGTTGTTAATCCTGCAATTTTAAAGCTGAAATGGCTGCTGCATGTAATGCAATGTTGTACAAAGCTTTCGAGGTCTCTGATAACTAACTTTCTCCAATGTCCTTTGTTTTATTAACCAGACCACTGGGGCTACCCCACGTCATCCCTATATTTGGTATGCTTTCCCTGTAGGCTCAAAGGCAGCCATTTAAGACATCCTTAAATGTTTCAATTACATATAAGACCCACTTTAGCTCTGAGATTGCAGGACCATCGGCCTTTCCAAGAGTTGACATATCTAGAGACCAATCAGGAAGTCACAGGAGATAATAGTTGTCGGTCTGCCAATTCAGCAAGAAACAACTGTACAAAACTGGAAGATACTCTCTTTATATGCTGGTCAGCTCCTTTCACTGCCTTGAATTGTACTTTTCCACTTACGTAAATGTTCTTAGTTTGATGTCCTACATCAGTGCTCTAAGCATTAACTTACGATTTACTAAACGTCCTGGACCAAAAAATAATCTCAGAACTTAATACATTTACAAAAAGATTCTGTTACTTTGTGGGAAAAATTCTGAAGTGAAATGCCCATCCTATTGATTCTGTAGTTTTTTTATGGCTTTCTAGAGAAATATTAAAAACTCTGATAATTGCAAAGTGTTAAGTCTCTGAAGCAGAGAATGAAGGGAGAATGCATTAATAAAAGACATTCCTTCCTAATGTACTTTACTTGCTCTGATTCTAAGAAGCTGCACCTGTGAGGAAGAGGAATGAAGGGGAAAATTATTACTCTCAGATTTTGCTTTAACAAATAATTTTCTACAGAGAAAACACTATCAACAGAGAGCATTCCTCATGATATTTCATACTCATCTCTTACGTCAGAAAAATACATTTGATGGATTGTAATTAGTCTGTGGGTGGCAAACATGATGTAATCTACACAGAATTCAAAATATATTACAATGTACACCATAAAGTTATATAATGTTATAATCCAATGTTACTGCAATAGAAAAATCAAAAATTAAAAAAAAAAGAAAAAGAAATTGCCACAGCCACCCCAGCCTTCAGCAACCACCACCCTGATCAGTCAGAAGTCATCAACATCAAGGCAAGACCATCTACCAGCAGAAAGATTATGACTCGCTGAAGGCTCAGATGATGGTTAGCATTTTTCAGCAATAAAGCATTGTTAAATTAAAAAGAAATAAAGAAAAATATATTTAAATGATTAGTTGGTAGGAAAAATATATTAAGAGGAGAAAAATTCTCCATTTAGCCCTCTGCACCCATGGCAGCCGAGCACTTTTTCCAAAAATTCTTTCCAAACTTCAAGAAAACAAAGGTAATGTTGTCATTATTTAAATAATCTTAGTTTAATTTGCATATTAGTTTAGAGAGATATAATCTGAAATATAACAGTCTTCTTTTATGTTCTGCATACCCATTGAGACCTTTGGGACTCAGTGAATGAATGTGTAAAGGATGTATGTGCATTCAAGGTGAAACTTCGAGCAGAATTTTGCTATTTGAAGTGATTATGGATGTTTATGGTTGATATAACTTTGTATCTATGGAATTTTCTTTTTCTTGGTATTATGTCTGCTTTTTTGTGTGTGTATTAATGCCTGGTCAGAAATATAACTGGCAATGGGACATGAGATCCATTTTATAATTATTCTAATTATCTTGAAGTTTCCATAAGTGAATTATGGGAGAAAACTCAAAAGATTTTTGGAGTAGATATGATTTTAATGTAAAGGTAGATCTTCAAGGATCATTGTCTCAACTTTCTTTTTATAAAATGAACTAGTGACTAGAACCAAATAACCATTTGTAGAGTTTTACAAAGTGCAAAATCCCATGTACCATATTAGTTTCTACAGAACATCTCAAACGTGTTCTGGGACCACTATAATAATAATGTATATGCCAATTATGGGCAAATCCACTCTGCCACCACAGCAATCTTTTCTACATTTGTTAGCACTTTTTTGTTACTTTGTATTGTAATTATCTTTTTACATACTTGTCTCACCCAATAGACTCAGAGATCGGATGTAAAAAGGTTTAACACATAATAGGCATTCAGAGGGTTTCTTTGGTTAACGAATAAGTGAAATATCAAATGTATGCATCATTTCATTTCACATTGAAATAAATTTGCATGCATTGCATATGGTATTTATTTTCACATTGTACTTATTTCATATTGAAATGCAATTCGTATCAACTCTATTAGTGACTTCTGGAAGTAAGGAAAGTATACATATTCTCAGAGATGCTGAGATTATTTGGCAAAATGCTTTGCCACTGATGTTTCACCCAGTACTTGACTCTTCACTTTTCCCCTAATTCATCTACCTGATCCTTATTATCTTCAGTCTGATCACACACTTGCTCTTTGCCCTAGAAGTTGCTCCCACAATTCTAGAATAGTCTTAGAGGACCTTTTCTGGTTCATACTTCTCACAAGTAACAACTCAATGATTACACTTAAAAAATAAATCCAAGAGCTGCTTCTAATACCTTTTCAGTAAATTCTTCCTTACTTTCGTCATTTGAATTTTAATATATGCCACGTAAAAGTTTTGGTTTTAACTCTTGGAGCTCACCATTTTTAGTGAATATAATTATATTCTTTAAGCATCTATTCCTTACATAAATTTCCAAATATCTTTTGCCAAATTCATGGGAAAGTTACCATATTTTTATATAGAACAGTACAACTCTGCTGTCCTAATTTATATATTAGTGACTATAAAAATTATTGATGCCTTAAGCATAGAGAAGATAAGACCGATGCATTTCTGAGGACTAGTTCACATACTGGCAGAATAACGGTTAATTCTCTATGAACATCTTACTGTGTTCTCAAGTTTTAAGAATTTGGTAAATTATATTTTCTTTCTTAGAAGTTCAGTAAGCATGGATATAACTTTCAGTAACTATTTTCTGTTTTCTTGATCACTAATTATTATTTTAAGACTTTTTATAAAAAGAAATACTAAAAGTTATTTTGAATTGTTTATATTCTAATTTGAATTCAAGTTATTAATTGAATTATCTAGTGCATCACACATATTAAGCTTTACATAAAATTCTCTTTGTATAATCACAACACATTCCCACTTCGACATAAAACTTTATAATTTATTTAAATAACCTGTCTCCATTTTAATAATAACTTCAATTAATTTTGGAAAAATATTATAATTTAGCTTAATTGAAATAAGATTTTTCCTATTCAATAATTAACAAAAGTGTAAATAATTTAGAGATATATCTGTACTTCCACATCCAGTACAATTTTTTTTACAATTAAGGTATACAAAGACAATAGCAAATCTAAGCTAAAGAACTTTTTGCTATAGATGGAATGGAGCTGCATTTTCATACACCTTCTAAAGAAGATTCCAACTTGTACAGAAAAGAGTTATGTACACACACATGCAAACACACACATATCCCAACCACTTATTTACTGTATAATCTATAATCTGTTTAGAAGAAATAAGTCTATAAATATGAAAACAAAGGTGATTTGGGATGTGAGGATTTATTTTAATTTAACTTTCCCTATTGGTACTTTTTTCTCCATGAAATCCATATTGTAAACAATTTCAAAAAAATAAAAAAGACAAGCCAAGAAGATGACAAGAATGTTAGAGTTCTCTCCTGCATGAGATTATTTAACCTAAGCCACCTCAACTGTGAAAACTGTGGAAGCAACTTTCAGAAAACATTTTGAATGTGACAGCAAAATTACTTTGTGATGTTTATACATTTTTCATAATGTTGTTCCCAGTAGAACTGATTTCTATATTTCTTACAGCGATGGTATGAAGAATCAGCCTTTTAAAAGGATCAGGATTTGCTGACACTGCTGTCGGAGTGCCTTGTTAACTAAGAGACAATGCTGTGGTTAAATGCAGCACAGTTGTAACTGAGGAATTAGAAGTATCAAGAAAGGGAGTTGTATGGCCCTATACATTCACATTTGTGGGAGAGAAAAGGAGAGAAAAGAGAAAGGGGAAAACACTGAAGTAGACAGAAATGAAATAAGACAGCCAGAGCAGAGGACTCAAACAATGTGCCACTGAGTTCGATAAATCTATACTTATTTTTTACATCCTGCAAGGTCATAGATGACGCTGACATTGGTCTCCTAGCAACCCACTCTACTAACCTACTTTTGTCCCAATCACTGGAGAATGGGTTTGGGGCTTTGAGCTGTGTTTCAACATGAAGAAGAAAGAATCAAAGTGATGCTAGGTAACTACTGACAGGTAAAATGAAAAATGTGTGCACACACACATAGACACATACCACTTTTGGTTTCTTTCCTATCTAAGTCTACAAAGTTCAGACTGGTCTTTCTAGAAATTTCCTAGAATTGAAAATAAACTTCCACTTGTCACAGAATCATTGCATTTTTAAAAATCCAAACTACTGATTTTGATGTAGCATACAAAAGAACTTTAAGATACTTATATGCCAGGCATATAAAGTAAAACATATTATCAACATAACTAGTACCAGAATCTAATTGGAAAAATGAGTTAAGGAAAATAAACTAAATTCAAGACAGGCATTATTACTTTTAAGTTTAATGTTATAAAAGTTTTATAAAAATAATTATAAATTGCCAACTTATCACATTTTGTTCTTCAACTTCAGAGGCTATATTTTTAGAATTGGTTTCTGTGACCCTAAATTTTATAGACTAGGTTTTCTCTTGAGTTACACTTTTTCTTCCTTTTTCTGAGTTATATTTTTACATAATCTTTTGGTTCTATAATTCAAAATTTTCACATCACTGCCCTATCTTTTAAAATGATAATTCTATTATCATTTTAAAATTTTCTTGAAGTTCTTCTTAGTCTTTGTTTTCGTAGCTCTATGAAAGATGATAATATATTTTATCCAATTTTGAAATGGCATTCTATTTGAAGTAATTTATTTCATCAGATAGTGAAAACATTTTATTCTATTTTGTCCGCTTGATTTTTTAAGAGGGTAAATAACATCGACTAGTATTTTTTAAAGAGAGCTGACCTAATTCAATGTGAAATTCAACTTAGGAACCTCTTCTCCAAAGTTATTAAGCTTAGACTACTGGCACATTGAAGGAAAGCTCATTCTTGTTTCCTTTATTTAACATGCCTTCTGCCTTTAGTATTACAGTTGTATGATATGGATTCTAGACCTCCCAGGGGATTCTTATCCCCTCTCTTAAAAATGCACTCAAAAAGATTTCCCATAGTTTCTCATGGTCTTTCTTAAAATACAAGTCTCAGAATTGTAGGAAAAATTCCAGATGTGGTCTTGCCAAAGTGTAGGACTGCATACCTATTATATCCTTGATCAATACTTACCTTACTTTTAAAAAGCCACCCTCAATTGCCTTTGTTTTCTTTTAGAAAGCATTATACACCATTATGGCAAGTGGAAGTGCTATTTTTTCCAGAACTGCTGATCTGTCACTCCAATTGTACATTTGTGCAAAGATTGAGCGAATATCTTGAGTCTATAAGGGGAATTTCATAATCTTTTCTGTTAAATTTATTTTTTATGTGTTGGATCATAGTTTTGATCTGTTGAGATATGGTTTTGAACCCTGATTTGGTCATGTAAACAATGTCTCTTGTTTTTTTATTTTGTCAGATGAAAATGCCATGTGTGCTATGGCATTCTTTCAAATAGTCTTTCAAAGTATTGATGAAATCTATTGACAGAAACTTTAGTTTCAAGACGGTGTATTGAACACATCTATTTGTCTCCCCTGCTTTCCAAAACCTAAGTAAAATTCCTCAGATGATATAAGATGTGAAAAATATATCAAAATTTTTAAAATCAAGGAAACACATCATTATTGGTGAAAAAAATTAAAGCAGAAGAGGCAAACTGATGGACATCAGGAGCTAGCATTTCTAAATAGCTGCAACTGCCTGCTGAGTAAAGTGGGGAAGTAGACATAAAAATATATTACTTGGAAATAATAACTCAAAAATTTAGTAATTCAGATGCAATATTTACAAAATTTTTACATGAAGTTTTAATATCTTTCATATGCAAAGAAAAAATACAAATAATAAAAAAGAATATTCTGCTAGAGAAATAAGCAAAAGGACATGAATGTGTAATTTGAAATTGACATACACATAAATAATAAATGTGAAAAATAGCTAATCTCATTATTAATCAAAGAAGTAGAAATCAAAACAAATTTGAGGTATAAATTGTCCAAGATTGATTGGCAAAAAGTAAAAAGAACCCAAAGTTATCATAGAGTAGGAAATTAAAGACTCATTAAGTAGTGGTGCTAAGAGTAAACCACTGGGATAAGTGAGTTAACAGTAATTACTAAGGTTTTAAATATGCATATACTTTTGACCAGTGATTCTACATCTAGTAAATCATCCTAAAAGAAAGATAGAATGAATGGATAAATTTTCAGTTAAATGGATGTTAATATAATCATTTATATGTAAAACAAACCATGCAAACAATATTCATCCATATAGTTTTTACTATGTATGATATGGTTTGTTTACACAAATGAATATCTTAAAGTCATTAAAATGGATGTGGTACATCTTTATATTTTCTCAATGAGAGATATTTATGACTTTTGAGTGGAAAAGTAGATTATAGAATTATATGATTAACGTAGCTGCTTTTTGAAAACTATATACACATTTATTTATACATATATTTTTTTTTTTTTTTGGCTGAGGAAGATTTGCCCTGAGCTAAGACCTGGGGGAAACCACCTATTTTCTTTCTATATTCTTTGAACCTTTTAAAATGAGCATATATTAACAGAAAAAAGTAATAAATATAATTCCCTTTTTGTTTCTTTAACCAATTTAATAAAATAAAGCCAAGACCAAAATGTACGGCACATTTATAAGATGTTCTGCTTACACTGATTCCAGACAATATTTGTTACATATGGCATTTCAACCAGCTCTGAATCTGTGCTGAGTGCAATCAATGTTATGTTTTCTGTAAGTTTATAATTAGTTAGGCTGTTAAAAAGCAAGCTAGAATACAGGACTTTCTGTCAGCTTAATTTACCATAAAGTTTCTCATATTACTTAAACTCTTAATCTATGATACTGTCTGTCCCAAACCAAACACACCAAAGAGAGGGGAACTTAGTCTTAATTATTCTAAGTAAACTCATGGTTGTACCCAGTGATCATCACCAACCCCCTGCCCCCATAAATTGTTCAAAATCATCTGTTTGTGCCATGGACAGATGTCAAACTTACCGATTATGGCTTTTCAGAATCAACTTCTGTCATCTCTTTAACATTGGAATGATAATCTGTATCCAATTGTCTAGCAAATTTCTCATTTTTTGTGTTATCTGATCCACCACAAAAAGTGTTTTTGCAATTATATTATAGTTGGCTTAATACATCTTCCAAAACAGCCTAGTATTGTGAACATGCATGGATTTTTAATCAGACATCTTTTGGTCCTACACGTTACTTTTGTGTGACCATGAGCATTTTATTTTATTCGTCTAGTGTTAGTTTCTTCAATTGTAAAACCAGAAGGATAATATCCATCTCATAGAGTTCTTAGGACCATTAGAGAGGATTTGTGTAAACTGCTGGAGAAAGTTCCTGACACATAGTAGGCACTTAATAAACGTTGATTACTATGAAAATATTTCCTCTTCTGTTTGGTGCAAGGGTGTTGATTAGCTATGCTGGCTTTAACTTCACAGTTTGAAGTTCATTATCTTCTATAAAATGCAGCAAAGAAAGAGCAAGTAGTTCTACTTTCCATCTCCTATAAGCATTACAATACCTCTTTGATAGGAGCTGGATTACGTCTCCTGTTCTTTTTGTCTTCTTATGAGTATATCTCTAAAACTGCTTTTATTACCTTCATAATTACTTACAGTGTTCCATTGATAATGGATTCTTCCTTACAAACAATATTTTAACAGCCTCTTGCCATTCTTCCGAAAGAACCCCAAAGTATATGTCTCTCTTCTTTCCATGCTCCCATGCCATGCTATATTCTGAGCATTTCAAGCAATTATCTTCAGTTTCAATGCTTCGTTTTTTAGAGAAGTTTCCTCTTTAAGATTAAAATTTATTCCTGTGTTTACATTTTCTAATCTTTCTTGAAATTTAGAATCTGTAATTGTCAACCACATCCACATTTTTTTCAGAGAATTTTGACATCTGCTTTCCTCTAATGTAGAGTACATATGTTTAATGAGTATTCTTTTTATTACTATAAACTCACTATGACCAGCTTGTAGACGAAATGGGGAAGGGTATAGCATCACTCAATTTTGACCCTATAACTCTCAGAGAATCTTACTATTGTATCAGAAGTAGCAATAGTAATCAAGATGGCCTAAAAACACACCAAATCATGTAGACTCACTTATTCCTCCTTTTAATTGATTGTTTGTGAAATGAAGGTACACTCACCAAAAGGTATCACAAAGTGAGAAGGTCCTCTTTAGCTCCTGAGTCAAGAGACTATGACCTTGAATGAACTGGTTCTGGAATTAAACCCCAAGTGAAAGTTATCCTCCAATGCTTTATCCCAGAAGGAACAATGGTGAACTTCGCCTAAGAACAAGAAAGGATTGTAAATGAGCATGATCACTTGAAGTAGAATTGTCATTAAAATATGTGGAATCCAGTTTATATCAGCAAGATGGTGAAATAGGAGGCTACAGGCCCTACTTCTCCCACAAGAGTTAACAAGTTAACAACAATGTATGGACCAGAATACCTCTGTGAGGGCTCCAGAAACCAACTGAGAAGCTATAACACTCAGGCCACTATAAAATGAAAACAAGATTCTAGTAAAAAAGGTAGGAAAATTTTTGGCTTTTGGTGTGCTTGTCCATGGCCCTTCCCCTATGCAGCATAGCATGAAGCAAATGAGAGGAAATCAACTATATGAGGGCTTCTCCCTTAGGATGAAAACAAAAGAATGGACCACATGTTCAATATTCTGGCTTGTCTGGAGCTTTCTGAGAGATGGGTTTCAGTCTCACCTGACATGGAGCACTGACAGAACCATTGCCAAAGTTTGGAAGCTGCTGAAAACAGAGTGAGCAGCACATTAGAGCTGCAGTTCTGCAAGCCGATGTCATAGGGAGCAAGATGTCAGAAAAGATTTAAAAGATCCAAGAACCCACAGGCCATTTAAAGGTTTAAGTGATTAGTGAAGGTCTTCCCCTACACAAAGCCAATATGAAAAGACTGAGAGGGCCTGTTTTTTTCCAAATGCCCAAATCCTAGCAAAAAAATTAAATGCACACAAAGAAGTAGGGAATATGGCCTATGAGAAGAACAAAATAAAGCTCAAGAAACTAAAGAAATTCTAAAGAAATACAGATCCCTGAGCTTCCTGGCAAAGAATTTAAAATAACTGTGATAAAGATGTTCAGTGAGATAAAAGAGAAAACAAATAAACAACTAAACAAAATCAGGAAAACTGTGCACGAACAAAATGAGCATAACAAAAAAGAGAAACTATAAAAAAGAACCAAACAAATTCTGGAGCTCAAAATACATTAACTGAATGGAAGAATTCATTAGAAAAATTCAACAGCAGACTTGACAGGCAGAAGAAAGAATCAGGGAACTTGAAGGCAGGTTATTTTAAGTCATCTAGTCAGAGGAGAAAAAAGAAAAAATAATCAAAAAAAAGCAAAAAAGAGCCTAAGGGACTCATAAGACACTATCAGGTAGATCCATATATACATTATAGGAATACTAGAAGGAAAAAAGAGAGAAAGGGGCAGAAAGCTTATTTGAAGGACAAATGGTAGAAAACTTACCAAATCTGAGGGAATAAATGGACATGCAGACTTAAGAGTTCAAAGAGCTCTAACTAGGTTAATCCAAAGAGAATCACGGTGAGACATGTTATAATCAAACTGTAATTTCAAGGACAAAGCAAGAATCTTGAAAGCAGCAAGAGAAAAGTAATTCATCATATAGAAGAGAGCTTCTACAGCAGAAACTGTAGGCCAGAAGGGAGTGGAATGATATATTCAAAGTGCTGAAAGAAGAAAAAAAAGTCAGCCAAGAATACTGTATCTGGCAAAACTGTCCTTCATAAATGAAGGAGAAATTAACACTTTTCCAGATAAATAAAAGCTGAGGTTCTTCACCACTAGACCTGCTATACAAGAAATGTTAAAGGGAATCCTTCAAGTCGAAATAAAAAGATGGTAGACAGCAACATAAAGTCATGTGAAAATATAAGGATTTCCAGTAAAGATAAACATAGGAATCGGTACTATTGCAATTTTGGTGCATAGAATTTAAATGACAAAAACCCTTAAAAATAACTATAAATCTGTGTTGATGAATATATAATGTAATTTGGGACATCAATAACATAAAGGGGGTGGAGCTGTAAGAAGTAGAGTTTTTGTATGCAATTGAAGTTTTTATCAGTTTAAAATAGAATTGTATAACTTTAAGATGTTTTATATAATCGAAGAATAACCAGAGGAAAATATTTACAGACTATACACAAAAAGAAGTGAGAAGAAAATTAAAGTTCAAATTAAAATTAAATTTTTAAAAAAATTTATATGATGTATTATTTAAAGTCAATGAAACAGAAAGAAAGGCAGTAGGAGAGTAAAGGAGGGACAAAAAGCTATGAGACATACAGTAAACAGTTTACAAAATGACAATAGTAAGGCTTTCTCAAATAGTAATTACTGAATTTACATGGATAGAACTCCCCCAGTCAAAAGACATATATTGACTGAATAAATAAAAGAACAGGATCCAACTATACAGTGTCTACAAGAGACTCGCATCAGACCTAAGGACACATATAGGCTGAAAGTAAAGGATGGAGAAAGATATTCCATGCAAATGGTAACCAAAAGAGTGCAGGGGTGACATTACTAATAGCAGACAAAATAGATTTTAAATAAAAAATGTTACAAGAGATAAAGAAGGACATTATACAATGATAAAAGGATCAATTCACCAGGAAGATAAAACACTTATAAATGTATATGCTCCCAAACTGAGAGCTCCTAAATATATGAAGCAAACTTAGACAGAACTGAATAGAGAAATAGACAGCAACACAATAATAGGAGACTTCAATAGTCCACTTTCAATAATGGATAGAACAATCAGATAGAATATAAATAAGGAAATAGAAGACTTAAACAACACTATAGATCAATTGGACTTAACAGGCAAATACAGAACACTCCACTGCACAACAACAGAATACATACTCTTATTAAGTGTACAAGGAATACTATCAATGATAGGCCACAAATTAGGTCATAAAACAAGTCTTAACAAATTAAAGAAAACTGTAATCATACAAAGTGTCTTTTCTGATCAAAATAGAAAGAAACTAGAAATCAAGAGCACAAGGAAAATTGGAAAATCAATAACTATGCGGAAATTAAAAAACACACTCAAACAATCAATAGGTCAAAGAAGTTACAAGAGAAATTAGAAAACACCTTGAGACAAACAAAAATGAATACACAACATACCAAAACTTACAGGATGAAGCTAAAGCAGTGCTAGGAGGAAAGTGCACAGCTGTAAATGCAAACATTAAAAAAGAAGAAAGACCCCAAACCCACAACCTAAATTTACACCTCAAGAAATTCGAAAAAGAACAAATTAATCCCAAAGCTAGCAGACAGAAGGAAATAATAAAGATTATTGAAGAAATAAATGAAATAGCAAAAAGAAAAACAATAGAAAAAACATCAATAAAATTAAGAGTTGCTTTAAAAAAAATCAACAAAACTGATGAACCCTTAGTTAACTACAAGAGAAAGAGGGAAGACTCAAACCACTAAAGCCAGAAATGAAAGATGACCCTATAACCAATGCCACAGAAACAGAGTTATAAGAGGATACTATGAACAACCACATCAACTCACTGGATAATCTAGAAAAAATGGATAAATTTCTAGAAACACACAACTTACCAAGACATAATCATAAGAATATTGAAAGTCTGAAGAGATCAATAACTATTAAGGATACTGAATCAGTAACCAAAAACCTCTCAACAAAGAAAAGCCTAGGAAAGGTGGACTCATCATAAAATTCTACCAAACATTTAAAGAAGAATTAACACCAATTCTTCTCAAATTCTTCCCCAAAAATCAAAGAGTAGAGAATATTCCCAAACTCATTCTATGTCACCAGCATTATTCTGATACCAAAGACAGACAAAGACATTACAAGAAAACTACAGACCAATATCCCAGATGAACAGTGATGCAAAAGTCCTCAAAAAAAAAATACTAGAAAATCAAATTTAACAGCACATTTTAAGTATTATACACCATGATCAAGTAGGATTTATTCCTGGAATGAAAGGATGGTTCAACATATGAAAATCAATTAATGTAATATACCATATTAACAGAAAGAAGAGCAAAAACCACATAATCATCTCAACTGATACATAAAAAGCATTTGACAAAATTCCACATCTTTTGATGATAAAAACATTCAACAAACTAGATACAACAGGAAACTACCTCAACATAATAAAGGTCATTTATGGAACCCCACAGCTGACATCATACTCAATGGTGAAAGACTGAAAGCTTTTTCTCCAAGACCATGAACAAGGCAAGAATGCCCACTCTCACCACTTCTATTAAACATAGTGTTGGAAATCCTAGCCAGAGCAATTAAGCAAGAAAAAGAAATAAAAAGCATACAAACTGGAAAGGAAGAAGTAAACTTATCTCTGTTTCCAGTTGACGTGATCTTATATGTAGAAAACCCTAAACATTCCACAAAAAAACTGTTAGAACTAATAACTGAATTCAGTAAAGTTGTAGGACATATAATCAACACACAAAAATGTTGTGTTTCCATACAATAATAATAAACAATCTAAAAAGGACATTAATAAAATAATTTCCTTTACAATAGCACCAAAAAGAATAAAATACACAGGAATAAGCCTAACTCAGAAAGTTAAAGATTTGTACACTGAAAATTAAAAATCATTGCTGAAAGGCATTAAAGAAGACACAAATAAATGGAAAGACATCCAGTGATCATAGATTGGAAAATTTAAGCTTGTTAAGTTGTCCATACTACTCAAAATGATCTACATTTTCCAACAAATTTCTATCAAAATTCCAATAGCATTTTTTGCAGAAATACAAAAATCCATCATAAAATTCATATGGAATCTCAAGGGACCTCAAAACACCATAATAGTTTTGTTAATGAATGACAAAGTTAAAGGATTCAGATTTCCTAATTTATAAACATATTACAAAGTTACAGTAATCATAACAGTGTGGCACTGGCATAAAAACAAATACATCAATGAAATAGACTGGAGCACCCAGGAATAAACTTTTACATATATGGTCAAATGATCTTTGACAATGTAGGTTCTTCAACAAGTGTTGTTAGGACAAGTGGATATCCACGTGTAAAAGAATGAAGTGAGGTTCTTATCTTACACCATATATTAAAACTAACTCAAAATGGATTAAAAATTTAATATAAGACTAAAAACTATAAAATTACTAGATTAACATATAGGGGAAAATATTCATGACATTAAACTTAGTGATGATATCTTACATAGGACATCAAAAGCACAGGCAACAAAAGCAAAAATAGATAAATAGGATCACAATAAACTTAAAACTTTTGTGCATCAAAGGATACAATCAATGGAGTGCAAAGGCAACCTACAGAATAGGAGAGAATATTTGCAAATCATACATCTGTAAGGGCCTAATATCCCAAATATACAAAGAACTCCTTCAACATAACAAAAAAAACAAATACCTCAATTAAAAAATCGGCAAAGTTGAATATTTTTCTCCAAAGATGATATACAAATGATAAATCATATGAAAAGATGGTCAACGTCATTAATAATCAGAGGAATGCAAATCAAAACATCAGTGAGTTATCAACTTACATCCATCAGAATGGTTACTATAAAAAAAAAAGAGAGGAAGTTTGACAAGGAATTGGAAAAAAATTGTAATCATGGGCGCTATTGGTGGGATTGTAAAATGGTGTATCTACTATGAAAAAACAGTAAGTTTCTCAAAAAATTAAAAATACTAACTACCATATGACCATATGACTTCTGCATATATATATTTATACAGAAAAAATTAAAAGCAAGGTCTCAAAGAAGTATTTGCACACTCAAGTTCATAGCGGCGCTAGTCACAATAGCCAAGAAGTGGAAGCAACCCAAATGTCCATCAATGGATAAATGGATAAACAAAATGTGGTATATACATACAATGGAATATTATTCAGGTTTAAAAATGAAAAAAATCCTGGCATATGTTATAACATGGATGAACTTGAGAACATTACGCTAAGCAATAAGCCAGTCACAAAAAAACAAATACAGTATGATTCTACTATATAAGGTCCATAACTTAGTCAAATTCATGGAAACAGCAAGTAGAATGGTGGTTACCAGGGACTAGAGGGAGGGTAAAAGGGGAGTTGTTGGTTAATAGGCGTAGAGTTTCAGATTTGCAAGATGAAAAAATTCTAGAGATCTGTTTCACAACAATGTGAATATACTTAACATTACTGAACTGTACATTTCACATTGGTTAATACGGTAAATATATATATTTATAAATGTACATGCATAAATATATATGAAAGATCATGTCTTACATGTCACAAGACATGACATCTTTGAAGACTGCTTTTAAAGCTTTCACTTTTGACTTTATACTCTCTGTACTTCATCAATAAGCATTTTTACCTTGACAGTGACAAAACCTAAAAATAAGTTTAGGTATGGTTCACTCTCCAGCTTTCTAACCCTTTCTTCTGTGTATCTGTGTGCATGTGTGTGTGTGTGTGAGGAACGTGGGCCCTGAGTCAACATCTCTTGCTAATCTTCCTCTTTTTGCTTGAGGAAGATTGTTGCTGTGCCAATCTTCCTCTATTTTATGTGGGACGCCGCCACAGCATGGCTTGATGAGCAGTGCTATGTCCGCACCTGGGATCTGAACCTGCAAATCCAGGGCCACCTAAGCAGAGCACATGAACTTAACTACTAAGCCACCAGGCTGGCCCCGCCCCTTCTTCTTTTGATGATGAAAAAATTGGTATCCCCATCAATCTACAATCAATTTGTATTATACAATAACTTACCTGCTCTGGTATATTTTTAAATCTTGTCTCTCTGACAGATAAAAAGAATTTTCTCTTAGATAAATAAATTTCATGCCCTAGGGAATCTATGAGAAAGATTTTGGAAGTGACGGTTACCTTCATTTTCTATAAAAATCACACTTCTGATTTTCTATAAGCAAACCTGTTAGGCACATAGTAGCTCATTGATTTGACATTTATTTAAAAAATAAATAAACATCTTCATCCTAAATGTGATATATTTTACCCACCTCTAATTTATCTTTTCTTCATGTTTTTATTTATTCAAATATATGTATTGATTGACAGCTATTGGCCTTAAAGCTCTCAGGTTCCGGAGGCTAGCTCCCACTCTCAGTCTCTTCCCCTCTTCCTCTCTGCATCCCCATTGCTACGGCTTGAACCTCTCCAGCATCTTCCGCAAACTGAATGTAGCAGTCATTCTGAGATAACCTTGGGGAGTTCATATTCTTATTGGACAGAGTTTCTAGGTCATTGCTAATATTGGTTTACCTATAGATTCTAATAAGAGGCAAAAATGAATATTCAAGAACTCTGTAAGAGAAGTGCTTCTGTTTTGGTGTGAAGGGTTGAAAATAGGGACATGGAAGAGGCAGATGGAGAGGAGGCCACACAAGTGGACAGTGGAGATGGGAGAGCAGAGGAATCTAACCATGGATAAGAAAATAAGGGAGTTAAGGCAAAGGAATATCAATGTTGGAAAGCGAAGTCCATAATCTCTGATTTTAAATACAATGTCAGCCTGAGTCTGTGATGGTGAAGATGATGACAATGATAAAGATGAAGAATAAAGTAAATGATATTAAGGGAAACATTCCATGATAACATTAATCTGTGTCTGTAGACCTAATAAACAGAGGAACAAAAAGGATTTCCTGGATTCCAGACCTGGATTTCCATTCCATTCCTTCTCACACCAGTTGTGCAACCTGTACAAATTACTTAATCTCACTAAATCTAAGTTCTTTCACCTATAAAACAGATGTATATTAAATAGATGTAATAAATCTACTCTGCTCATAGTATTGCAAGAATTACACAGAAGATATTTAGAACAGATTAAATGCTTAATAAGAATTAGCTACTGTTGTTAACTAATAAATACATTAACTATTTAGGATATCTACATAATATCCTGTTGTTATTTTTATTATAGGTATATCAAATGAGATGAAACATGAAATTGTTTTGTTAACTATAAAATTTGTAGTGCCAGTTTTCATTGGGTCATTAAGAGATTTCCCAACTTGGTCCTTTAAAAAAATGGAAAGAAAAATTAGCCTCCTTTGCAACTAGAGATGACTGTGTGACCTAGCTCTGACAGATAAAATGTAAAGCAAGTCTACTTCCAGAAAATCGTTTTTTAATACTCCCAGTCCCCCCAAAAAGTATCATGAAAATAAAGACCTTGTGCTTCTCTCTTCCTTGCTCTGTACTGTGATGAAATAATGCTTGAAGCTGCACCAAACAACTCGTGACCATGAGTAAAAGGCCAAGAGAACAAAAGAGGCGCTGACCAAGGACCCTGACTTCACTGTATCACTGAAACACCCCTATTATAATGAGAAGACCTAACTCATGTCTTCTCATTGTGGGAGGAACTCCTATTGGTTAGGGCACTATTAGTAAGGTTGTCTATTAATTGCAGCCAAAGCCATTCCTCACAGGTACAACTTTTTAGTGATGATGACACTTAGCCTTCAAAGTTTATAATTTATATACTAGTCCTTGGGGATTACTTACACATTGTTTGAAATTTGTAATCATTACTAATCTGGGTTATTCTCTACTGGCCCAGATAGTAAAATATTTCATCTCTGAGAAAAAAAAGGAAGAGATCACAGAGTGTTAGAAAGAGTATTGCTTTGTAGCCAGGCACCTTTAGCATATAAACCAACGCTGCTATTGATTAGCTCTGTGGTATTTTGCCTTATTTCTTAAGCTTTATTTTCCCAGTATGAAATACAGGCTGTATAATATCTATTTTATCAGGGTAGTAGCTAGAATTAAATGAGATAACATTTACAAAAAGGCATTACAAAGTACATAGAACAAAGTAAATGCTCAAAAAGTTAATTGCTTTCTCGCCTAATAATGATCCTTCGGGACTTACTCTGGCAGTCCGTTCCTTCCCTGTCTGGAAACATAGCTAGTTGGTGAATTATTTGCTCTCCTATATTATTTGTATCTGGTTGCAGGAAAAGTAAGATGCATGACATTACCATCACTTGCAGCATGTGACTGAAATTCCAGTAGTTTTGTTATTAATGTAATATTGGTTTTGAATGAAATGATTGACAATTATTAATATTTTCTATATGAGATACATTCGATTTCCTCATATGTCTATAAAATGATTATAATAGTTCTTACTTTGGGTTGTGTGAAGACTAATTAGGAGAGCTAAATAGAATAGCCCTCATGATGCCTGGAGCAGCTAGTTATTATTGTTAACTTAACTGTACTTACTTGTATACCTCTATTATCTTCCCTAACAGATTGTAAGGCAGTGGTTCTCAATCTTGGCAATGTTAACATTTTGGACTGGATAATCCTTTGTTGGGGAAGGGAGGTGTCCTATGTATTCTAAGATATTCAGTGATATGCCTATCTTCTACCCGCTATATGCCAGTAGAGTCTCCCACCTCGGTTGTGACAACCAAAAATGTCTCCAGACGTTGCCAAATGTACCCTTTGGGACAAAACTGTCCCCTAGTTGAAAACGACTGCTGTAATTCATCAAAGTGAGAAAAATAATACTTCAGATCTATGAATCTTACAAGAAAAATTGCTCATTGAATTGATTTGAATATCTGTACAAATAAGTATTTACATCTGTAGTAGCGATTCCACTAATACTATTTTCTTTTTTGGCACTGTTAGCTTTTCTTGTTGATTCATAGATCTCAGAATTGAATAATAAAGTTTTGAACATCAAAATTTAATTAAACATTAAAATTTATAAGCACACACAGTAATGTTTAATTGACATTGAAAGCTGAAGACATAATATTTAAGTAGCATAACTAAAATAGAAAATAACTATTTCAGAAATAATTGTATACAATTATAATATTGAGAAAGCAGCCACAGAATGATTTCATGTAAATTCTCAGTCTAGTGATTGATCTTTGGATAGCCAAAAATTTTAAGCATCCTTGTAAATGAAAATACCCATTGTGTAATTTGAAAAATTCTAATTTAGCTTCTCTTTAGCTGAGATGCAAAGATAGAAAAATCTCTGAAAAAATTAATTATGCAGCTTTATTGAATTGATATGTATCCATGTCAAAGGTTAAAAGTGAACATTCTAAAATGATAGTGACATATCTGTAATTTAGATAAATGTGCAGTTGACTTAGGCATGTTTTAATTAGTACATCTAGAAAATTTTTTTTATATCCTCATATAAAGAAGTGATTTTCCTTCTGTCTAATTTTCCATTTTATACACATGAAGTATAAAACACATCCTTAAAAATTACAGAGGAAAAATCATCTTTCTTAACTTTTTAAAATATATATATTGATCATTCTCTGGCTTGACCTCTATTATCATTAAACAGTTGGATGATCTCCCAGTTGTAGAAAAAAAAGGTGTGTGAGGGTGTGTGTGAGTGTATGTGTATGCGTGTGTGTCTCCCCCTCTAGCTTCAATTGATAATTCACTAGCTTAGAGTCAGCAAACTCATTTTATGATCTAAGTACTGAAAACTTCTTTAGAATAAGAACTTCCCTGTTAAAAACTATGAACATTCCCACGTAGAGTAAGGAACACAGTCTTTTACACCAAAACATAAATCAAGTCAATCACCTTTTTTTTTCTCTAAGGTGGTAGAAGTTCAGAGAGTACAGAAAGAGTTTTTTGAAAATCAGGCATATTGAAAATGGAACACTAGGGCAAATCAATGAAATCACAGATTTTTGAGCCAAATGTTGTTTGAGATCCTGTAGAAAACAAACAAAAGTTAAAAGGGTACCACTGTAAATTCTAGTTATTCACATAATTCCTAATTTAGATAAGGGAAAAAGAAAATAGAACTAATACTTAACGAATGTCTAGTATGAATGCATGATGTAATTTAATTCTTCCTCTACTCGTTGTCGGTACATTGTCTGGATTTCATAAGTGAGGGAACTGTGATTTCACTTCAACTAATTTGAGCAAGATGATAATCCACACTATTTACAGTATATCATGGCAGTTAAGAATCCTCTGTAAAAAACCTCAATGTAGCTATTTTGGGAAGGTGAAAGGTTTTTAAAAATCTATCCACAGACTTTTATTATAGTCAAAGATTTGGTGCTAGATAAATACATAGATTTTTATTAGTAGTAATAATAATGATGCTCAGCACTCTGAGAATCGTCCCAATTAAAAATACTCAATAATTTATTTGTTTTGGAAAGAGATTATATATACAAATGGTTGGTTAGATAGGTCTCTATTTGACTCTAATTTGCTTATAAATGACTGAAGATGGTGTACCACCATTAACTATGGGACCAAATAAAAATTGTTTTTATAAACAAAATGCTTAACAATTTATAGTAGGTGTATTTTCACTTACACCTACTCATTTGCTTCTCATGACAACTACATGAGTAAGACAAAAGGATTTATTAATTTAACGGTTAACAAAATCTCATAATTCCAAAGATTATACAGAGGAACTTGTAATAATATACACAACACGATGACTAGAATTATTGTAAGCATAAAGTCAAGGAGAAAATAAAGAAAAAATATATTAATATAAGGGTAAAGTTAATGAACAAAAGCCATGCCAGAAAGCCCAATACACCAACGAGAAGTTAGTCACACTTTTTTTTTTTTAAGATTGGCATCTGAGCTAACAACTGTGGCCAATCTTTTTTTTTCTGCTTTTTCTCCCCAAATCCGCCCAGTTCATAGATGTATATTTTTTGTTGTGGGTCCTCATAGTTGTGGCATGTGGGATGCCACCTCAGCGTGCCCTAATGAGCAGTGCCATGTCTGCGCCCAGGATCCAAATGGGTGAAACCCTGGGCCACCAAAGTGGAGCGCGCGAACTTAACCAGTTGGCCATGGGGCTGGCCCCATAGTCACACATTTTAAAAATGAATTTCTAGAAGATAAAGCAGAGGGAAATACAATTAATATATAATTCAGAGGATATAAGGGATAATAACAGCTAGTAATTCAGGATCAATTATTCTTGATTAAAAAACAGAATTTTCTGCCTTTCTTGTTCTCAAATAGGACACCAAGTAAAGCAGTAAACAACAATCTCAAAAGACACCTTTCACTAGCTGTAAACTGGGTTTCTTGGAGGCATTTCTTATAATGCTCCTCAATTTAGGAAGAGGCTATTCACCCAATGTAGATTTCAGTGGAAACAAGTATTTATTTTTCTCTAGATGATAAAAGTAAACCTTATTGCAGTCAACATTTAGATTTAGCCAAAGCTGGAGAGTAAGTGGTAACATACAGAACTCAAAATGTATTTTTTATCCCAATTACAGAATATTTCCACATAATGTCCTGTTTCTGCCTAGATATTCACTATCAACGACTGTGCCATAGCATTTTTTTAATTCACCTGTATATAGTGATGGGGGATACAGAGAATACTCTCTCCATTCTTACAAATATTATCAGGGGACCAGGCCAGTGGTGGAGTGGTTGAGCTCATGTGCTCTGCTTTGTGGGGTTTCACAGGTTCAGATCCTGGGTGCGGACTTACACACCACTCAACAAACCATGCTGTGGTGGTGTCCCACATACAAAATAGAGGAAGATGGGCACAGATCGTAGCTCAGGGACAATCTTCCTCAAGCAAAAAGAGGAAGATTGGCAACAGGTGTCAGTTCAAGACCCTTCTTCCTCACCAAACAAACAAACAAAAAATCACCATCAGTAAGGCAAAATAGACACATAAAACATTTACTAGAAAACCACGAACTATAACAGGGCATAAAAAAATGGCTCTGCATATATGGAAGAAGAAGGAAAAGGATAGCATTTATTTTTCTTATGAGGGGAAACTTAGGTAAGCCTTCACAGTAGTATAAATATTTGTGCAGGATTTTGAAGGATGAAATGACTGTATCTGATTTTCAACAGAAGAAAGTCTTCACAGACAGAGGGAACACCAAGAACAATAGTTGTTGAAAAAATCACAGGATATTCAGTGGAACCTAGAATGCTCTGGTGCAATTAGGTTATGCAGAAAAGAGGAAGAAGATGATGATTAAGAAGATAGACTAGAAAGAGATAATGAAAGGGTCTGAATGCCCTTTTGAAGAGCTTCAATTTTATTCTGCAAGCAAGGGGGAATCAATATAGATTATAATTAGGGATAGAACAAAATCAATTTTCTCATTTGCAGTCATGTGGAAGATATAGCCTAGTGGTGAAAAGACTAGTTAAGAAATTTCTTAAAAATTAGTTTAGATCATATTTTGAGCTTTAGCAATTAGTACATAAAGATTACACTAACTGATGTTAGTTATGCTTGCAAGACTATGAATAACTATCCTCAATTGGACACACTCTTGGTGGCATTGCTGGTCTTCCCATACTTCCTAAAACAACAAACAAATAAGAATATCCCACTCTAGACCTGCCCCATGGTCAAGTGGTTAAAGTTCAATGTGCTCTGCATTGATGGCCCTGAGTTCGTGGGTTTGGATCCCAGGTGCAGACCTACTCCACTCATCAGCCATGTTGTGGAGGCATCCCACATACAAAGTAGAGGAAGATTGGCAAAGATGTTCGGTCAGGGCTAATTTTCTTCAAGCGAAAAAATAAAAAATAGAAGGCTTGGTAATGGATGTTAGCTTAGGGTGAATCTTCCTTACAAAAAAAAAAATGAATAACTCACTTTACATGGAGAGGGAAGATAATATTGGACCCAAATGTCTGTAACCTGAAGGCAAAGTAGGAACACTCAGGACCAAGAATTAGAATGGGTCTGCAGGAATTAGGGCCTTAACAAAAAAAAAAAGGAGTTAGGCCTCAAAGCCAAGTCAAACTCTTCTTCTGAAGTATCCCCAAGTTAGGGGATACTTTCAGTGATTAAAATCTTGCATGATCACACACACACATGCATGCACACACCCACAGCATCACCAAACTGAGAAGTCAAATATTGAAAGTCAAGAGAGACAAACAGCATAATATTGATTGCTGAAGACTTGCCAATGTTGTTGCTATCCAATACAGAAAACAGAGCTATATGAAATGTTTAAAGAAATAATGAAATAAACTATAGAGACAGCAAGAATAGTTAACCATGAGAAATAAACATACTTGAGAAAAACTAGTTTCCATAATTAAAAAAATAACTGATGAAATAAAAACCCCAAAGGATTAGCTAAAGAGAGAATTAGTGACAGAAGATATATCCAACCAATTTATCAGGAATGAAGAGAATCAAAATAAAAATAGCAAGTTAAAAGAAATGGAGCATAAAATGGGAAGGTTTATCATAGAACTGTTTGGAATACACAAATGATTCATGGGTCAAAGAGGAAGGAATTCATAGGTCAAGAGAAGTTAAAAAATATTTTGAACTGAATAAAAATGAAAAGAAAATATAACAAAATTTGTTGAATGCAGCTAAAGCAGTGCTTAGAAATTTATGGTTTATATTAGGAAAGAAGAAAGGTCTCAAATCAAAGAGTGAATTAAATACAAAGCAAGCATAGGGAAGGAAATAACAAAAACAGAAAGAAAAGTCAATGAAATTACAAAGCCAAAAATTAATAGGTAATATCAACAAAACTAAAAACTAGTTCTTTGAAAGAATCAATATCATTGATTAATCTCAAACCAGACTAAGAAAAAAGAAGAAAATACAAACTAATGAAAACAGGAATAAAAAAGAGAAAATTATTACAAATTCTATAGTCTTTAAAGAATAAAAAGGGACTATTACAAAAAAAAAACTCTCTGCCCAGTAATTCAACAGTTCAATAGACAATTTTCTTAAAAAAATGCAACTACCAAAGTCGACTCAAAATGAAATAACTAACCTGAATAGCACTCTATTAAAGAAAACGCTTTTGCAATTGTTGAGTGTGGATTTCTTGCATTTCTGCATGTCTTGGAATGAGGTACTGATGACTTTTTTTTTCCTTCAGAATCTTCTCAAGTATCTTTGTATAGCAAATCGTATTGGAAGATAGAGACAATGTCTCCCTCCAGACAAGGGACAAGTACATTTACCACAACAGCAGGGCAACACACACATTCTTCTCAGGCTCACATAAACCATTCACCAGGTAAAACCCACCAACCTAGAGTTCTGTATTCAGTGAAACTACCCTTCAGAGGTGAAGGAGCAATAAAGACTAGCCATAAAAAATATCTTAACAAACTTAACTCAATAGAAATCACACAAAGTACATTCTCAGACCACAATGGATTAAATTAGAATCAATAACAGAGAGATGGCCAAAAAATCCCCAAATATCTGGACATTAAACGACACACTTCTAAATACCACATCGGTCAAAAAACAAAAAATTCTCAGGACAAATTTAAAAATATTTTGAATTAAAATAAAATGAAAATTACCAAAATTTCTAGAAGCAGCCAGAGCAGTGCTTAAAAGGAAATATGTAGCATTCAACATGTTTATTAGAAAAGAGGAGACCTACTTAACAAAATATGCATAAGAACACTATGAGGAAACTACAAAGGGATCAAAGCAGATCTAAGTAAATGGAGAGGTATTTCATGTTCATGGATAGGAAGACTCAATAATATTAAGATGTTAGTTCTTCCCAACTCTATCTCTAGATTCACAGAAATCCCAATCAAAATTCCAGTTGTTTTGTGGATATCAACAAACTGATGCATCTAGACAAAAACCTCACACCTTTTAAAAAAGTTAACTCAAATGGATCATATACCTACTGGTAAAATACAAACCTATAAGAATTTTGAAGAATAACATAGGAGAAAAATCTATGAGATCTTCGGTTTGGAGAAAATTTTAGTTTTCACTGAAACTACCAACACAAAAACAACACTACCAACACAAAAAACACAACCATGAAAGGAAAAAATTTCTAAGCCGGACTTCATTAAAATCAAAAACTTCTGTTCTTCCAGAAACGCTATTAAGAGCATGAAAATACAAGCCACAGACTGGTAGAAGATATTTGCAAAATGCATATCTGATAAAGAACTTGTATCTAAAATATATAATCCCACAACTAGAAGGACCTGCAACTAAGATATCCAAGTGTGTATGGGGCGGGGTTTGGGGAGATAAAGCAAAAAATAAAATAAAATAAAATAAAATATATAAAGGATCCTTAGATTCAATAATTAGAAAACAACCCAATTTAAAAATGGGCAAAAGATCTGAATGACACCTCACCAGAGAAGATTTCCAGATGGCAAATAAGCATATGAAAAGATGCTTAAGGGGGCTGGACTAGTGGCACAGTGGTTAAGTTTGTGTGCTCTGCTTCAGGGGCCCAGGATTCCCAGGTTCTGATCCCTGGTGAGGACCTAGCAATGCTTATCAGGCCATGCTGTGGTGGCATCCCACATAAAATAGAGGAAGATTGGCAACAGGTGTTAGCTCAGAGCCAATCTTCCTCACACACACAAAAAAATGTTCAACATCTTATATCATCAGGAAATTGCATATTGAAACAACAATGAAATCTACTGAAGACCCTGGCTCTTGACCAAAAAACTTTGGGGTGGCTTTTCAGGTCTAACCATAGGCAGTGACAAAGGCAGGCCTCACAGGGGAGAACTGCCCTTCCCCCACCAGTCACTGCCATCTCTGAAGGGAGTTGTAGCCAAGGATTCAGGCTCCCCGGGGCAGCCATGTTTTTAAGGATATTTGCATTCCTAGCCCAGGTGCCTTCATTCTGAAGCTCTCTTTATCTGGGGCCTTGGGCCAAGGCCTTCCTCAGGCACCTCAGCCAAATCTTCTTATGTGGGTCGGGGGGAACCTTAAAGACACTTTTCTCCACTCTGACTCAGTATGAGGTATTTTTCCACTCCTTGACCTCCTCCCTCGCCCTCCACACCAGCCCCCAGGTCCATAAAATTCCAGGGGCCATTTTTTTCAGGCTTCCCTTGGCAGTGAGAGAACTCCCACATCTTTGCTGATCCACCGGACCCTTGAGGCATATTGTTAAGTGAAAAGCCAATCTGAAAAGGCAACAGCTAGTAATCTGCTGTTTTACCTGTCTTGATTAAATTTGTACGTGTCTGCAAAAGGCAAAACTACAGGGAACAGTAAAAAGATCAGTGTTTGTTAGGAGTTCATGGGGGTGCTAGGAGTATGGGGGTGGGATGAATAAATGAGGCACAGGGGATTTTTAGAGCAGTGGAACTGTTCTGTATGATACTGTAACGATGGATACCTGATATTATGCAATTGTCAAAATCTGTAGAACTATATAACATAAAGAGTGAACTTTAATATAAAATAGAGAATTTAGTTAATAATAATGCATCAAGATTGGTTCATTAATTGTAACAAGTGTACTACAGTAATGATGCAGGATATTAATATTAGGGAAACTGGGTGGGGAGTATATGGGTACTATCTTAATACCTGTTCAATTCTTCTATAAATTTAGAACTGTTTTAAAAAATAAAGTGTGTGTGTGTATATATAATTTTTTTTTTTAAATCAAGCCACAGACTGGAAGAAAGTATTTGCAAGACACATCTTTTTTTTTATTGCAGTCACATTGGATTATAACATTATAGAGCTTTCAGAAGTACATAGTAATATATTTCAAATTCTGTGTACATTGCAGCATGTTCACCACCCAAAAACTAATTATAGTCCATCACCACACATGTGGGCCTAATCATCCCTTTTGCCCTCCCCCTTCCGCCTTCCCCTCTGGGAACCACCAATCCAATCTCCACTGATGTGTTTGTTTGTCCTTGTTTTTATCTTCTACTTATGAGTGAGATCATATGGTATTTGACTTTCTCCCTCTGACTTATTTCACTTAGCATAATACCCTCAAGGTCCATCTATGTTGTCACAAATGGCCGGATTTCATAATTTCTTATGGCTGAATAGTATTCATTATGCATATATACCACATCTTTATCCATTTGTCCCTTGATGGGCACCTAGGTTGCTTCCAAGTCTTGGCTACTGTGAATAATGCTGCAATGAACACAGGGGTGCATGTATCTTTCTGCATTTGTGTTTTCAAGTCCTTTGGATAAGTACCCAGCAGTGGGATGTATGGGAGATCTATCCTTAATTTTCTGAGGCTACCCCATACTGCTTTCCATTGTGCCTGCACCAGTTCGCATTCCCACCAGGAGTGTACAAGGGCTCCCTTCTCTCCACATCCTCTCCAACACTTGTTGTTTCCTGTCTTGTTAATTATAGCCATTCTGACTGGAGTGAGGTGATATCTCATTGTAATTTTGATTTGCATTTCCCTGATAATTGGTGACATTGAATGTCTTTTCATGTGCCTGTTGGCCATCCGTATATCTTCTTTGGAGAAATGTCTGTTCAGATCTTTTGCTCATTTTTTAATTGGGTTGTTGGTTTTTTTGTTGTTGAGATGTATGAGTTCTTTGTATATTTTGGATATTTACCCCTTATCTGACATACAGTTTGCAAATATCTTCTCCCAATTGTGAGGTTGTCTTTTCATTTGTTGATGATTTCCTTTGCTGTGTAGAAGCTTTTTAGTTTGATGTAGTCTCATTTTTTCTTTTGTTTCCCTTGCCCGGTCAGACATGGTACTTGAAAATATGCTGCTAAGACCGATGTCAAAGAGCATACTGCCTATGTTTTCTTCTAGAAGTTTCATGGTTACAGGTCTTACATTCAAGTCTTTAATCCATTTTGAGTTGATTTTTGTGCATGGTGTAAGGGAATGGCCTACTTTCATTCATTTGCATGTGGCTGTCCAGTTTTCCCAACACCAATTATTGAAGAGACTCTCCTTTCTCTGTTGTATGCTCTTGGCTCTCTTGTCAAATATTAGCTATCCATATATGTGTGGGTTTATTTCTGGGCTCTTGATTCTGTTCCATTGGTCTGTGTGTCTGCTTTTGCAAGACACATATCTTTAAATACGCTGTATGCAGACTATATCAAAGACTGTCACAGCTCATTAATAGAAAAAATGCAATACAATAATATATGCGCAAAATTTTGTAATGTTTCACCAAAACAGATGTATGGATGGCAAAAAAGCACATGAAAACATGTCCGACATCATCATCATTATTTAAAGGCAAGTGGAAATGAAAACCACAATCAGTTACCACTACACGCCTATTAGAAAGGCTAAACCAAACCAAAAAATATTTTAGCCCTACTAAGTACTGGTGACAGTCTGGAATTTCTGGAACTCTCATTTACTGCAAAATAACTAGAAGAAACACTAAGCAATATCCTTTTTCATTAACCTGCTGGTTGGAAAGCAATATGGTATAGTCACTTTAGAAAACAGTTTGGCAGTTTCTAATAATGTTAAACATATACTTTCCACTCATCTCAGCATGCCACTCCTAAGTATTTATCTGAGAGAAATAAAACCTTATGTTCTCACAAAATCCTGTATGTGAATGTTTATTCCAGATTTATTCATAATTGCTGAACAAACCTCAAAGTATAAACAACACATTGCAGCTTTAAAAGAGCCAGGAGGCGGCGGTGCAAGAGGGTGGACGTCTCCCAGCTCTCATTACCCTCAGCCTTAGTTTTTCAGAACAGTTGGAGAATGGGAGGAGTTGGAATGAGCACCATTCTGAGGCAATAATTTTGGGGAAAAGTGGTGTGGTGGATAGAGAGGTTAGCTCACTCGGCATATATATTCTGACCTCTTTCTGGTGACTTCCTCTATCATGAAGATGGAGAAACACAAAATACATTTCCCAGAATCCCTTAAATCTAGGTTTGTGGTTTAGGTTATACCAATCAGAGCACTTGCAGACAACATGAACTGAAATAAGTTGGAAAGGAAGCAGGGCTGGAAGTTTCCAAGTTGCTGATTGGGTTTTACCAGATGCTGACTTGTCTGGAGCCAGCAGCTGTAGATGAGTTTTCCCAACTAGGCAGATGGCTTCCTAGTGTTGGCAAAATCATCATCTCCCTTTGAGCCCCAATTACCTGGGGTGGCTTTGAGAATACAACTTTCATGTCCACCCTAAAGTTTGTTTCTTCAGCCATCCTAGCAAATATGAAAGCCATTTATTTCCATTTAACAAATTCCTTTCTGCATCAACTAGCTAGGGTGAAGTGTGTCCTCTGTAAGTTGAACCTAGACCGATGTAAATGGATATAAACGATATAAATGGAAACTATATTGTTGTCTTTGAATGAGACCTTGCTCTGTATTGCCATATAATTTTGAAAAGCTTTTCTCTTAGTTATGTTTTTCTTCATTTTAAAAGGTTTGATAAGGTATAACATATTGGCAAGTGGAAACCTGAATGGATGTTGTCTGCTGGCAACCAAGAAGGCCTCTGAAAAAGTAGCAATGGTACTCTAGACGGTCATTGCTACCATCCCTTTACTCTGTTTTAATTTTCTTCAAAGCACTTTTCAATACTTGATGTTACTTTAAATGGTAATCACACAAATAACACAGATATAAGATAATTGGTGACTTGATCCCATCTTTGAAGAGGGAAAGACTTAAGTTCTTAAGTTTGGTGGGACATAGGGAATGACTAGTTTGGAATGCCTCATTTGGGACTTTTTCACCTCCATGTACAGCAAGTATTTTTTTTGTAATAGTTTATTTTTTAAGTGAAAAAGATAATCTTTTATTTTTTGCTTGAAATGGCCTCTCAAAAAAATATTTATGGAAAGAAATTATATGGACAGCTGCATAATTCTACAATTTTATAGCAATGCAACTTGTTCTACTTCAAGAAAACAGGTATCAAAAATATGCATGCTGTTAATGGATAATTTTTCAAAAAAGGTAAAATCATAAGTCTCATACAGGTATCCCACTGCTGGGTATTTATCCAAAGAACTTGAAAACACAAATGCATAAAGATACCTGCACCCCTATGTTCATTGCAGCATTATTCACAATAGTCAAGACTTGGAAGCAACCTAGGTGCCCATCAAGGGACGAATGGATAAAGAAGATGTGGTACATATACATAACGGAATACTACTCAGCCATAGAAATGATGAAATCCGGCCATTTGTGACAACATGGATGGACCTTGAGGGGATTATGCTAAGTGAAATAAGTCAGAGGGAGAAAGTTAAATACCATGTGATCTCATGCTTAAGTAGAAGAGAAAAACAAGGACAAACAAACACATAGCAATGGAGATTGGATTGGGGGTTACCAGAGGGGAAGGCGGAAGGGGGAAGGGCAAAAGGGGTGATTAGGCTCACATGTGAGGTGATGGACTATAATTAGTTTTTGGGTGGTGAACATGATGTAATCTACACAGAATTCAAAATATATTAAGATGTACATCCGAAAGCTCTATAATGTTATAATCCAATGTTACTGCAATACAAAAAATAAAGTTCTAAACACTAAAAAAAGATGTTATAGGCAGTTGAAAGGAAAAGTTAAAGAAACACAAATTTATGTCAAGTAAAGGAATATTGAAATGAATTTACAAGTGGACATGAAAATGACTTTGTCCATGAGGAAGCAGGAAATCCACGGAATCTCCACTGGGCATAATTTATTTTCATGTGTTTAGAAAATAATTATTTTGCATTGCTATCAGTTGTCTGCAATGTACAGATTGTTAAGTAGCTCAAAAGCAATGCCAGGTAAGAATCAGATAACCCAGAAGGATATACACTAAACTAGGGGTCAGCAAACTATATAGCCCACAGGCCAAATTCTGGCCCTGCCCTGTTGTCTTTTTTCCCCCCAATTTTTAAAATTGTGGTAAAATATACATAACATAAAATTTGCCATCTTAACCATTTTTAAAGATGCAGTTCAGTGGTTTAAGTACATTTATATTTGTGTGACCATCACCGCCATCCATCTCCAGAACTCTTTTCATCTTGCAAAACTGAAACCCTACACCAATTAAACAATAACTTTCCATTCCCCCTCCCCAGTCCCTGGCAACCACAATTCTACTTTCTGTCTCTATGAATTAATAATTAGTCTATTTTTCACCCATGAAATAAACAAGCTAAAATAAGTGAAAACTCTTTTTATCTTTTTTTGCCATGCAGAATAACTAGAAGAACCAAACATTCTTTTCAGAAACTTCACAATGTGACAATCCTGATATTTCTATAATTAAATATTTTTGATTCTACTTACTACATTATGGTTTGGTTTTAATACATATCATGTATGTATTTGCTTGGATATATCCTCACTGGGGTGTAAACTCCAAGGAAAAGAAACCATTTTTTTTTAAGACCCTATTCCTAGCACCTAGAACAGGGCGTGGTAAATATTTGCTGAATGAATGAATGAATGAATGGAATGGTCTTCATTATCACAGCCCCCAGCCCCTTACACACCTTGACAATTAACCAGCCTTTTGCTGACAGACTTGTAGTGAGGAAGTTGTTTCTGGACACACAGGCATTTGTATAACATCTCTCCACCGTGTGTTTTCTCTAACAAGCCACTGTAAGGATTTTATCTCAGCTTCCTTAGTTGTCATCTCTGCCTCTTTATGCCAGATATTTGGTTTGGCTTACATAATGTCGTAAAAGCATTTCAATATATTGGAAACATTTAAAAAGAAGAATTGTCCCTTAAAATTCAGATTTCTGGCTTCTGTTGAACAATCTCATATTCCAACGCAGGACCTACAGTTGTTCATGACAGCTGTTAGCCAAATCTGAAAAGCCGCTCTACCTGTAGACTGGGCATGTATTTCTGGCCTGCTTCCCTCATTTATGTCACCTGCCTGTCCCCTGTAGGCATTTGACTCTTTGACCCTTGCTGTAAGTCATTTTTGGCAGTTGTAGCTTTCCTTTTACTCTGATTTGCATTTTGAGAATGTAGACAAAAGTACAGGTAACTAGCAGTCAGGGTCCTGTGACTGTTGACTGAAGAAATGGAGTCTCTGTTATCGCATCCCTATTAAAACCACGGCATCCAGAGGAAGCGTAAAATGCAAGTTAATGTTGTGTAAAATCATAGTATTGCCCTTCCACCTTGAAAATACTTGAGTCTTCATTTCACCCACAGTAGTAGAATCATAATGTGATGCTAGGTGGAGAGGAAGAAGGCTTTTTCTGATGTATTTATTATGGTATGAAATGACTCCTGACTCATCTTCATTTTTATGCTTTATGTTGAAATGATACACTCATTTTGCATCACATGTGTGTGAAAATTCTGAAACATATGTCAATTACAGACTCACTCTATTTTTTAAAAAATTCAGTTAATTTAGTAGTAAGAGAGCTGTTATATAGACCTCATCAATAATTACACAGAAGGGTCTGTTAGACTAACAGATGCTCTAACAGTATAAACAAAATGTTTTGTTTAGAGTTCTTTTTAACTTTACATATTTAATTTTAATAATATTTTAGTTAAGTTATCATCATTTACAGCACTGAAATTTTAGTTTTAAACACACACAGCATGAAATTTTTGTAGTTATGAAATGTATAGTATTTCGGGGCACAGTTATCCATGAATTGATTACTTATGGGACAGAAAATTTCCTACAGTTAGAGCACAATCTAAAATTCTGGGTAGATATAAAGGCAAAATTAGGTATCAAAAGATCTTTTTTAATGAAGCTGTATCTGTATCGGTGAGACAAATTGTTAAAACCCAAATCATTAGGGCAATAAGTTTTATTTCAAAGTATTTTCTTTTCAAATCTTAGAACTTATTGTTTCAAAATAATAATAATTCATCATAACTGGGTATCTATTTAAGGTTTTCAAGCCATTTTCATCCTGTGACTTCAATCAAATGCAGAAAAGATCATTCTTTCAACCTAGTTGTAACTCCTAATTTGTTTTTAAGAGCTAGATGCCATTCTGCATGGAAAAAAAAAACCCACACCATATTTGGACACTAAGTAGAACCAATAGACCATCTGCTTGGAAATTCTCTAAATCAAAAGTTTACAACCTGTGTCCTATGAGCTATATTTGGCCATAAACATTTTATCTTTTATCCACATAGTAGTTTAAAGTTTATTTAAAATGGTGATCAATATTTCAATATTTAGAGATTTCTCCAAATATTGGATTTCTATCTTCTTTCAAAACAACATGAAGACCAGCACAGAGACTTCCTACTCTCATAGAAACAATCCACTGAAACAGGGTGGTGACTGCTTGCCTGTTAGCACTCTACAGTTAGTCTCCCTCTAACAGGACCACCCTCAGTCATTTACACTGCAATGCTAGTTGCCCTTCTAGTGTTGTCCTTCCAGTAGTTTTCAAACTTGGTATATACACTAATCATCTGGGGGAACTTTTAAAAAGTATTGATTCCCTTTACCCATCAGGACCAATTAAATCATAATCTCTAAGGAAATGGCCAGGGGATGTTTTTAAGCTCCCTGAATGATTCTAATGTGCATCCAGGTTTGAGAATCCCAATTCTAGCCATTTTCTGCCTGTGCTCTAATTCACTGGTACTCAAAGCACGCTCATTCATATCATCTGCATCTCCTAGGAGACAGTCAAAAGTGCAAATTCCCTGGTCTGTTCCAGATCTACAAAATCAGACTCTCTGGAGGTGGAGCCCAGGAAAATAAGTCTAACACACTTTCTAGGAAAGTACTTCTCTAATTCGCTACAACCAATGTGTACCTAAAGCAGAACTGTAAGTAAAAGAATGTCATCTTTGATTTTGCGCTGCTATTCAGCTTCTTTCCTCAAACCTACACAGAGGTTCTAGTATTGTTTGTTGATCTCTAATGTCTGGGTGCCTTTCGGTGTAAGGCCCCGCCTCAGCTTGTCTTCTACTCTAGTTCTACGTCCTTCAAATTTACCTGTACCTCTTTTGACTTTATTCAGTTGAAGATCCATTTCCTCCAGAGGCATTTTAGTAGGAAAACAATCTGATGTTAATTTTATGATTATGATCACTACATTGGTTATCCTTACAGAGGATATGAATTTTCAATGAGGGGCTGTTAATATGGAAAAATCTCAAATTTCAGGAATTTCACTTATTGTAGGGAAGTCTTGGGGGGGGGGGAAGAGGGGATACGACTCATTTTCCATTCAAGCCTGTTATCCAGTAACTAACCTGACTCTGTATTATAAATTTGGACTTACATACAACTGACATTCCCTAGACATCAGGACATCCTGATTCTGTATGACTTTAGGCTATATTTTCTATATTTGCAAGCTAGTTATCTCTGAGCCTCATTTTGTGTGACCATAAACTAAGAAAGTTGAGCAAAGTGTATGTTGCCTCTTCTTTTTCTGCTGAGGAAGATTCACCCTGAGCTAACATCTGTTGCCAATCTTCCTTTTTTTGCTTGAGAAAGATTCGCCCTGAGTTAACATCCATGCCAGTCTTCCTCTGTTTTGTATGTGGGTCACCACCTCAGCATGGCTGCTGATGAGTGGTATAAGTCCATGCCTGGGAACCAACCCAGGCCACTGAAGCAGAGCACACCAAACTTAACCACTAGGCCACAAGGCTGTGGCCCCTCCTGTTTTTATTTAAAGGAGCTCTTTCTTCAAATAAAATCTCATGAAATCACATTACACAAAATAGCTAAAAGAGAAATTAATAAACTTGATATGAGGGAAACAGAGCGTGGTTGTTCACCAGTTCTCCCTCTTTCAAACTTCAAACAAATAGGCAGGTAAAAAAAAAGAAAAAGGAAAAAGGAATTTTTCTTAGGAAAAAGACACCTTATTATTTCCTAGACAAATGTAGAATTAATAAAATGTAATTGTGTGCATGTTTTTACAAATCCCTTGCATTTTAGCAGGCAGAGAAATTAGATTAGTAGCACAGGAAAAACAACAATCTATACAATTAAAACTGGTATAATTTTTTCTAATATATTAAAAGATAGCATTGATTGAAACCATAATGCTTCAGAGAAAGTATTATATGATTAAAATAGATTGTTGACAATTCTCATAAAAACAGTGCAAGGTAGTTATTATTACTTGCATTTTGCAGAAGAGGAAACTGAGGCACAAAAATATATAATTTGCCTAAGGTTATACATCTTCTAAGAGGCAGACCCAGTCTCTTAACCAATGTTCACCAGGGTCAAAAGACCATGTTTCACACATTGCTCCATGCTGTTGCTCATCAGTAAACACAAAATGTTTCAGATGCACATTTCAGGGTCATTTTGTTTGGTGTTCCTAGTTAGTGAAGGAATTTGGAGTATGTTTTACTACTGTTGGGATACTGTATATTGAAGTAGACAAGATGACCAGTTGGGGTCAGACAGCTTTAGTTTTATCAAATATTCTAAAATTCTATTTTCTCACTTACAAAATAGGGTTATAATACTTACTTTGCAGATTGTTGGAAGAAGGAAATATAATATTTATAGGCAAGAAGAATGCCTGACATGTAAAAGGTGTTTAAAAATGTTCATTTCCTTTCTCTCCATGTAATCATTTGCATATTTTCCATTGGCCTGGTGCCATGACAATAAGTAAGAGTTAAACATGTTAATGGAATTTTGATATTATTAAGTGTGGAGAGATTTAATACAAATATTATATGCCTAATAGAATTATAGGAGCCTTGCTAGCTTTACAAAATTATTTGCAAAACTGGCATAGATATAGTCTAAAATAAGGGGAGGTTGTTTTCTTTTTTCAGCTACTTGTTGGGTGGTCCACATGTTTTTGATGAGAAATAAGCTATAAAAAATGATGAAGTACTTTCAAGTACAAAAAGATTAATACTAATGTTATGAAAAGCTAAATCTCTACAAATAAATTTACCCTCAAAATTGAGCTAAGTGTTTGTGTCTCTATGTTCTTCAATTTTCAAATTAATTCTTCCCATAGATTGAGGATGTGAGATCAAAAATTTAGCTTTCTGAGTGTTTCAAGAAAATAGGATTAAATAAGAATAAATATTTCACTCTTCTTGAATAATAAATACATTTTCTAAAGTTTGCAAATGCATTTTAATAGGTTTTATCCTTCTTGATTGAACTTGTAATTTCTCAGCCACTTTAGAAGGCAGTTTGGCAGTTCCTTAGAAAACCAAATATACTCTTATCATATGATCTAGCAATCGCTCTCCTTGGTCTTTACCCAAAGGAGATGAGAAATTATGTCCAGAGAAAAACCAGCACATGGATAGATATAGAAGCTTTATTTATAATTGTCAAAACTTAGAAGCAATCAAGATGTCCTTCAGTAGGTGAATGAATAAATAAACAATGGTGCATCAGACATGAAATATTATTCAGCACTAAAAGGAAGTAAGCTACCAAGCCTTGAAAAGATATGGAGGAAGCTTCGATGCATATTACTAAGGGAAAGAAGCCAATCTGAAAAGCCTACATACTGTATGATTCCACCATATGACATTCTGGAAAAGGTAAAACTATGGAGTGAGTAAAAAGATCAGTGGTTGCCAAGGGGTAGGGAGAGGGAGAGATGAATAGGCAGAGCACACAGGATTTTTAGGGTGCTAAAACTATTGTTTATTCTACAACAATGGATATGGCATGACACATTTGTCAAAATCCATAGAATGTGCAACACCAAGAGTGAACTCTAATGTAACCTATGGAGTTTGGGTCATAATGATGCGTTAACGTTACCATGAAGTGGAGGAAACTTAATAGAAATTAAAGTAATAATGATAATGGTAGTCTCTGTGGAAAAAGAACAGAAAGCAGAGCATAAATCACAGCTAAAAGAACTCAAGGAAGAGAGAAGACGACAAAATGATTCCAAATATAACTCAGTAGATCTTGGGAAATAATGGAAAAAAATAAGATTTCAGATTTGAAGATTAAATTGGGGAAAGCAATAGGATAGTGCTAATAATACAGTGAATGATGCACAGCACAATAAAGAAATCAGCTTTTGAAAATGAAATAAAAATAGAGTTTAAAAACTAGAGAAAATGATAGGTGTGGAAGAGGCCAACGAGGAGTCTCCAAATGCATATTTAGAATCCATGAAAAAAGTGGGAATAACAGAAATGAACAATGCTTAAAGAAGTAGTTCAAGAAAGTGGTCTTTGAAAGAAGAATTAATTACATGTTGAAGAGGTCACCATGATACTGGGAAAATTTATCCAGAATGATCAAACAAATGAATTTGTCCCTAACCTAGTAAATTTGCTACAATTCAAAAAAAGGGTATATTTTATATTTCAAGGATTCTAAATATTATAACAAAAAAGGTATTTATAAGAGAAAAATCAGCCTGGCCTCTGACTTTTCCACAGCAACATTAAAAGCTAGAAGTCGCTGAAGCAATACTTCCAATTTTAAAGAAAAAAGAAGAATTTTCTACTTGGCCAAATTCTCATTCTAATACAAAAACAACAAACAATCTTGAGTATACACAGGCAAGAACTGAAGGAACAATGTTCCCACGAGCTCTCCTTAAAAGATAGAATACAGCCAACTGTGAAAGGACTCAAAACATTTCCAAGTCAATGTTAGTCAACATCTGTCTAACCTTAGTAACAAAAAGAAAATTATGGTAACGAATATTAACACTAAGAAAAATTGAGAGCTAAAAGAATAAAAAACATAGAAGTAGGGAGAGGATGCTGCTAAAAGTCAAAATAGAATTCACAAACCTAGAAATTAATTAATGGAATTATGTTTTATATGATTGTAAAGTTAAACACTAAAATACTGTGAAAGAAAATATAACAAACACGAAATAGATGGAGGAGAGAAAGAGAAGGTGAGAAAGAAGAAATACAAAGTTCCTCACTGTTCTCAGTGGAAAAGTAAAAAAAAACCCAAACAAACCTACAGATCTATGCATTGCATGAGTGTGTGTATGTGTATGTGTGTGTATTCTTAACAATATAGGGGCCAGCCCCGTGGCCAAGTGGTAAACTTCGGGTGCTCCGCTTTGGTTGCCCAGGGTTTCGCTGGTTCAGATCCTGGGCGAGGACATGGCACTGCTCATGAGGCCATGCTGAGGTGGCATCCCACATGCCACAACCAGAGGCACTTACAACTAGAATATACAACTATGTACTGGGGGGCTTTGGGGAGAAGGAGGAGGAAAAAAAAGAAGACTGGAAACAGATGTTAGCTCAAGTGACAATCTTTAAAAAAAAATAAAGAATATAATATAAAGTTAATCATTAGAAGAAAATAAAAAAATTTCCTATCCTATCAGGAAAAAAACAAAGTAACCACACATTGAAAAATATTTTAAAATCTATTTAAAACACGGAAGTCTTAAAATACAGTGAGACTGAACTAAGAGTAATCATAGCTCTTTTGAACATTTATGCAAAAATGATCTAAACTCCCCAAACTAAGTGCTTTATAGGTGAAACATACCTAAAATTTTGTGACCTAGAAATGTTGACAATAAAAAGATGGACAAAGGAATCTAACAAATAAAAACGAAAATAAATTATGTGTTGCTATCTTCGTTGAGTTTAAAATCATGCAAAGAGGCATTAAGCAAAACAAGTGATTTTGTAATGCTAAATAGGGCAATTAATTATGATAATATAGCAGTTATTGAGACTTAGATGCCAGTTAATTTAGTATCAATCTTCATAAAACAAAAACTGTATGAGATTCAAGTAAAGGTGACAGAAACACATTGGTAGACAAAGAACTGTAATTTTCTCAACAATCACAAACCTAGTGAACAAAATTAAGTAAGACTATGAAAGATAATTCAATCATTATTGGCCTGATTTAGCTGCAATAACAAACAGTACCGGAATCCCAATGTCTTAAAACAATAATTCATTTCTTACTTTCACCTTGTGTCTTCAAGGACAGAAGAGGCGTCTGCTCTGAGTACTCACTCAGGGATGCAGGGTCATCGATTAGCCACAGTCTGTCACACTGCCAACTGCTGTGTTTGATGAAAAAGGAACATTCTGGAGTATCTCACCAGCACTTAAATGACACACCACTTTTGCTTGCAATTCATTTCTTTGCCCCACCCAACCACAAGGTGGGGGCAGAGAGATGCAATTCTATACTGTGTCCAGAGGTGGGGCAAATCAGAAATAATTTGTAAATTACATTAAAAACTACAATAAAATCAGTAAAGTGTATTTAATTGAGATATAAATGTAGATGGATACACTGTAGATATGGATTTACATATAATTATTGATAATTCTCTAAATACAAGTGGCCAGGGAACATTCATAAAAATTGACTTGTACTTGGCCATAAAATAAATATAAAAGGGTACTAGTGATAGTATGTGATAACAATCCAAAAAAAAAAATTAAAAACGCTAGAAATTTAAGACGCTATCACTTGGATTTTTTTCAGGCATGCCTTTAAACAACTGTTGTAAAAAATAGCTGTGATTAAAACTCATAGCAAATACATGAAGCAATGCTCAAAGGAAAATTCACACTGCTAAATATTTATGTTATTAAACAGTAAAAATAAGTTATCTAACTCAAAAATAGGGAAAAAAGCAGAGACAAAATCTAATAAAAACAAAAACTATTGAGTTACAAAAAACCAAAATAGTTGAATACTTAAATCTAAAAGCTAGTTATTTTAATAATGAAAAAATATTTAAACTATTATTTAATCTTAATAAGCAAATAATTACAAAACCAAGAGGGAAGGTAAAAGAGGAAATAAGATATAAACAGAAAATAAATATAGAAACTGAGGAAATTAAAAGAGCCATAAAAACATTAACTCTATGCAAATGATTTTGAAAACCTGGATAAAATAATTCAAAATGCATCAAAACAGATTGCAGACCAATGGAAGGTCTAAACAAAACAATTAACCTTGGGGGTGGGAGTGAGGGTAGGGAAAGTAAATAAAGTTTCAAAGAACAAATCATAGAAAACATTAGGTCAAAACAGATTCACGGTAGAATTCTACCAAATCATAAAATAAGAGGTAATCTCATTTTTTTGTATAAGAGCATAGAGAAAGAAGAATTTCTTCTAAAACATCCTTATAAAATATACTATTGTTACCAAAGCCCAGCAAAAATAACCTAAAAATACAGAACTACTAACTGATGTCACTTATGAATATCAATGAAAACAAAAACTAACTAAAATATTGGCAAAGAGAATCCAGAGAACGTTAAAATAATAATAATCTATTATGATTAATAGGAGCCTATTTCAAATCAAATATGGTTCAGGATTAGAATATCCACTAATATAAGTTACACTATGAATAGATCTAGAGGAAAAAAAGAACTTATCAATCGTGTCCATCATTGTTAAATAATCATTTGATAAAAGTCCACATCTCCACATCTTTCTTAAACACTAAGTTCTTAACAAAATAGAAACAGATGTATATTTCTTTAACAACTATTACAATTCCAAGGACAGTATTATTCTTAAGTGGGAAAATACTAGATGTATACCCATTTTTAGCCAAAAAACACAAAAATTTCCACTAAAACTGCCATTGTTTACTATTGCTGTGAATGATCTAACCAATGCAATTAGAGAAGAAAAAGAAGTCACAGGTAAAATTAATTAAAAAGGAAGAGAAAAATTAATTACAGATAAATTTTCAGCTACCTAGGAAATTCAAGAAAGCCAACTTCAAAAGTATCATAAGCAAAAAGGTAATTCAGTGAGTTGGCTGGATACAGTACCAGTAGACAGAAAATAATCAACTTCATATATACAAAATCACCAACCACACAGAAATAATAATACAACTAATGACCCAATTTATAATAGGAAAATAATAATAAATAAAATTCCTAAGAATAAACTTTTTAAAAATGTACATAAAGATACATAAAGTATCTAAGAGACAAAAGAAACCTTGAACAAATTGAAAGTTATATCATGTTCCTAGACAGAAAACCTCAACCTTATACAGATGCCAATTCTCTATAATTAATCAATAAATCTGTGACCCTAATAAAACTCCATGAGAAAAGCTCATAAAGGCAGGCAAGAATAGCCAGAAAAAAATTTTTTTTTGAGGAAGATTAGCCCTGAGCTAACATCTGCTGCCAGTCCTCCTCTTTTTGCTGAGGAAGACTGGCCCTGAGCTAACATCCGTGCCCATCTTCCTCTACTTTATATGTGGGATGCCTACCACAGCATGGCTTGCCAAGCTGTGCCAATGTCTGCAGCTGGGATCCCAACCCTGAACCCCGGGCCACCGAAGTGGAACATGCACACTTAACCGCTGCACCACCGGGCCGGCCCCAGCCAGGAAAATTTTGAGAGAGAATGACAGAGAGAGAAGTTACAGGAAATTTTTCCTATCAGTCAAAATATATTTTAAAGTTACAAGAGTTAAAATATGTATTACAGTCACATACGTAGATGACGGGGCAATGGAACAAAATCAAAAGTCCAACTGACTGAAATACATGTGATAATTATGTTTCTGATTATGATGAAGGTGATATTTCGATGTAGTAACGGAAGAGTTTTTCAGTTAATGGTAGTTGGAAAAACATATAGCTCAATGGGCAAAATAGTTTAATTCACACTTTACACGCACATCAGGATAAATTCTACATGAATCACATCTTTAAATGTCAAAAAGGAAAGTAAAATAAACCTTAATAGCGCTAGAAGAAAATTTAGAGAAATTTAAAAATTAAGTTTGAATGTGGAAGACCTTTCTAAACAGGGCATGAGTCCAGAAGCCAGAAAAGAAAAGACTGACTAATTTAACTACATTTTTTAAAGTTTTCATGGAAAAACTCACCAAAAAAAACCAAAAGACAAATTGAAAACTAGAAAAAATGAGTCACAAATCATATTACTAAGAACTAATTTTTATATGTAAAAAGACTTGTTAAAATCCCATTCAAAATACTACAAATGCATCAGGAAAAAAAATAGACAAAAAAACCAAACTGACAATTTGCAGAAAAGAACATAAATGATTCTAATCATATGAAAAGGTGATATGATTCATATGGAATCATATGATTCCATCATAAGAAAATTATAAATTATATTCCTTTGACTTGTTTTCCCCCGGCAGATTGTTTGATCTGCACATGAGGAAGTAGACAGTCCACTCCTCTGCGATAGCGGTGTTTAACTGGCATATCAACTATAAAAGAAAATTCAGCAAAAAAGTACCCAAATTATAAATGCAGTTGTCATTTTCCCCCTCAATTCTACATCTAGAAACTATCCCATAATTATGTTCACATCCACGTGAAATGAAATATGCTGGGCTGATGTCGACTAATATGTCCAGTTATGCCCAAACTTGTTTACAGCTAACATCTGCTCTGATTGGTCTGCCCTGTGTCTGTAATTAGTGGCTGGTCCCCAAGTCATACCGGTATTTTGAATATTACCTCAATATTGCAGTATCGTTTGTAGTCACTAAATACTGAAATAACATTTGACATCATCTATCACCAGGAAATTGGAAATTAAAACCCCATTAAAATACCACTACATATCTATTAAAATGGCTTTAAAAAAAAAAAAAAGACACTACCAAATTGTGGAGAGGATGCAGAACAACTGGAATGCTCATACACTGCTGAGGAAATGGAAAATGAAATAACCACTTTGGAAAAGAGTTTGGCAGTTTCTTGCAATGTTAAACCTACACTTACAAGGAATTCCATTCCAAGAAAAATTAAAATTTATATTCGCACCAAATCTGTTTGCAAATGTTTATTATACTGGCATTATTCATAATTGCCAAAACAGGAAACCCAATTTGTTCTTCTACTGGTGAATGAACAAACTGTGGTACATCCAAGCAATGGAATAATACTCAAATTTTTAAAAAGAAACATGGATATACAGTTAAAGTGTATTTTAAAAGTGAAGTGAAAAAATTATACTTTTTTTCTCATATGAAAGAAGTCCGATGGAGGCAAGCCAGGTTGGGCTCAATATACCAATCACAGACCAGACTCCTCTTCTTTACTACAATTAGCATGTAGCTTTTCCTTTCATGGTTGCAATAAAAGTGTTGTACTTCCAGGTTTCACATCCACGTTTCAAGAAAAGAGAAAATTCAGGAAGTTTCATCTTTGTTTTTCTTAATAGCTTTTTTGAAGTATAATTTACATACCATGAAACTCATCCATTGCAATTGTACAAATCAGTATTTCTGATGACTTTACCAGAAATATTGTTCAACCATCCCCACAATCATTTTAGAACATTTACTTCATTCCAGAAAGATCCCTCATGCTTTTTATATCAATCCTCATTACCACCTCCAGCCCCAGGGAACCACTAATCTCATATTTTCTATATCTATAGATTTGTCTCTTATGGACATTTTAAATTCATGAAATTATACAATATGATGTCTATTGTGTTTGGCTTCACTTCGCTTAACATAACATTTTAAGGTTCACCCATGTTACAAGTATCAGAAAAACACAGCCAGGATTGAGGCCTATTTTGAGGTCAGAAAAAAACCTGGTGAGCAGAATGAGTGAGACAACAAAGGAAGGGAGCTAACAACAAATGAAATGGGGGCATGAGGAATGGCGTGGGACTGAAAAAGCCAGACAATTGAAGGTAAATTTGGTGAATTCTGTGATCGCCCAGAGATAATCTATTATATAGAACAAATACATCTCCTTGTAACAAGGACAGCTACATAAAACAGCTCACCAGGTCTTCTGGAAATTCTGTACCTTCCCGTGATGACTGAATGAGTGCAAAGTGGGTTTATTCATATACAAACAAAATGAGGCAAGAGTTTAGTTACAGAGTCTCCTAGTTTATTTCATTTGCTGGCTTAAAATAACTCAATAATTATAACTCTCTCAACACATGTAAACACATAGAAATAAGAGCAAAAATATAACAAAATTCTTTTACATGCATTATTGAGCATACTTAAAAAATTCCAAAGTGTCAGAAATAAAGATGAAACTGAAAACCAGAACTGATGAAGTTCTGAATATTTGTAGTAAAGAAAGACAATTCCTGAAATGGATGAATAAAATCAATACAATGTAGATGCATGGTAGTATTTTGTTGTGACAATATCTGCACTAAAGAAAAATAATCTTAAAATAACAATAGAAAAAAGAAACATTTATCCAGGAAAATCAATTAAATAAATATGAGCTTTATAACAATGGTAGATACCAGCTACATTTAAAACATAAAGATTGAAAGAAGAGAAAGAATAAATCCCATATTTATGAAATTTCTTAAAAAATGAAAATAAAACCAAAAATATCTAGTGAAAATTTCATCATCCAAAAGATAGAAAAGATGATATAGATCATAGAAAATAAAAGCCCAAAATAAACTAGTGGAAAGAAAAATAAAACTATTATGAGTTACAATAAATATAAATGGACTAAATGAACTGGTTAAAAATTATTGACTCAATCTGAAATAAAACAAAATATAAAATTCACCTACAGACTACTTATAAGCAATACCAAAAAAAAATATGTGTGTGTGTGTGTGTGTGTGTGTGTAGATATATATATACAAAATGATTGAAAACTAAGGAATGAAACATATATACCAGGCAAATAATAACAAAAAGGGTTGAAGAGAAAGAAAACAAGAGATGTGGTACAAGCAGAAACTGAAGAATTTAGGAGTCAAAAGGATATCAAGGAAGCTATTCACTTTTTTACTCACGTTCCAAAATAAGCATGTTGATATCAGGTCACTTCAAAGTAATTGCTTTTTTTATTCTTGTTCATGAAATTATATGTCCATGACTTTCTTAACAATGGAACCCTTATGCTTATTTACACAAACTAATTTTGCTCTGCAGATTGACAAAATATTTTTCTTTGCTTTTCATAATTTTTATCAGACTTTTAGTATATTTGTCACTTTCAAAATTATAGTTTTTCAGGCATTTTTTCCAGAGGTTAGAATATGTAAATAAACTCTCAGTTTACATGAGTAAGTTAAATCCTGTAGATACTTTGATACTTCCACACAGAGATTTAATTAGTACATACTTACAACTGACAAATTTTTAAGAAATAGAGAATTATATTTCTCTTTCATTAATAAACACAAAAGCTATTATCATAAATAAGTAGTATAAAAGAGTGTCCAATTTTGAGCACTTATCTGCTCATAAATTTGTTTATTCAAGATTTCTATTATGTCCAAAATGATGTGAGGCAGTTTACTAAATTAAAGATACGATAAATTAAGAATTTGCAGATAAAATCAGAGCAGATATATATTATATTTATAGCTTTTTACTGTTTCACGCACACATAGACAAAGCAAGTGGTTTACCTGGGAGAGACTTTATTAATTAGTTAATGAATTAATTAGAGATAAACAGGAAACCTTTATTCCATAGACTTGCTTCCTGGCAAAATTTTGGAAAACATATTTGGCTATAGTTTGATAAAGGTATAGAAACATTATTCTAAAGGATAACCCTTTCCATTGTTACAATCACAACATTAAATCATGTAGAAATAAGACTGATAAATGCAGAACATCATTCCTGACAATATATAAAAGCAATTAAAGTAATTATTTCTTTATAATTAAGAGCACCTCTGAATATTGTCTTGTTTTGTCTTAATACTTGGGAAAATATGTAGATTGATTTCAAAGTATAATGTTCTGTGGGTTAGCGATGCTTAAAATAAAGCCTAGTTTCACAGACCTGTCCAGACACACTCAGTTAACAAGTAAAATTCACTTATCTAACCATAGGAAGACTACTATTACTGAACAAAATATATTACAAATAACTTCAGCAGCAACAAGTGAAATTCAATTTAGATTTTCAAATTTTATTTTTTCAGAACAGCAATTAATCCTGATTGTGGTAAAATTTATAAAAGAAAAAAAGTACAAAGAAAAAAGAACATTTTTATTTCTTCTACCAAGAAGAAAGCAACCATTAATACAGATTTATTTCTGTCAAGTATCTCTCTTTCCTATTTTTTTCTTTATCAAATTATATGATCATATCATTTTATTCTTTAGCCTACTGATGTGGTGGGTTACATTGACTGATTTTTGAACCAGCCTACGATACCTGGAATAAATCTCACTTTGTTCTGGTACATTTTTCTTTTCACACATTGTTAGATTTGATTGGCTTGCACTGTGTTGAGGATTTTGCACCTATATTCATTAGTGATATTAATCTTTGGTTTTCCTCTCTTGTAATATCTTAAATCTGGGTGTTAGGTTAATACTGACCGTATAGAACTAAGCAGGAAATGTTTCTTCTACTTTTATTTTCTGGATTAGTTTGTGGAGAATTGGTATCATTTCTTTATTAAAAGTTTGGTAAAATTCACCAACAAACTCATCCAGACCTGGCAATTTTTTTAAAAAAGTTATTACTTATTAGTTACAGAACTATTCAGGCCCTCTCATCCTCCTTGTGTAAGTTTTGGGGTTTTTTCCCTTCAAGATATTGGTCCATTTCATCTAAGTTATCAAATTTGTGGGCATAGAGTTATTCATAATATTCCTTTGTTGTCCTTTTAATGATCAGGTGATCATTAGTGATTAACCGTCTTTTATTCCTGATATTAGTAATTTGTATCTTCTCTGTTTTTCTTTTTGATTAAATTGACTAGAGGTCTATCAATTTTATTGATCTTCACAGAACTAGATTTTAGTTCCATTGATTTTCTCTGTTGTTTCCTTTCAATTTCATCAATTTCTGTTCTAACTTTTATTATTTCTGTTTCTTCTGCTTACTTTTGACTTAGAGTGCTCTTCTTCCTCTAGTTTCCTAAGGTGAAAGCTTAGGTTATTGATTTTAGGCTTTCTGATTTTCTACTGTATGTTTTTAATGCTATAAATTTCCTTCTAAATGCTGTTATCACTGTATCCCTCAAACTCTGATGCTGTATTTTCATTTTCATTTAGTTCAAATATTTTTTGAATTTATCTTGAGACTTCTCTAACCAATGTGCTATTTGGACACATCATATTTAATTTCCAAATATTTTGAGATTTTCCAGCTGTCTTTCTGTTATTGATTTCTAGTTTAATTCCACTGGGATCTGAGAATATACTTTACATGATTTCTATTACTTTAAAGTTGTTAAGGTATACTTTGTGGTTCAGGAGGTGGTCTACTATTTTGGTGAATGTCCCATGTGAGTTTGAGAAGAATGTGTATTCTCCTATTGTTAGACAGAGTATTCTATAAATGTCAATTAGATCAGGTTGATTGATACTGCTGTTTCGGTCATTTATATCCATGAAGATTTTCTGCCTGTTTCATATATCAGTTACTGACAGAGGGGTGTTGACATCTCCAACTACAGTAGCGGCCAAGTGGATAAGTTCGCGCCCTCCACTGTGGTGGCCCAGGGTTTTACCAGGTTCGGATCCTGGGCGTAGACATGGCACCATGCATCAGGACACGGTGAGGCAGCATCCCACATGCCACAACTAGAAGGACCCACAACTAAAATATACAACTGTATACTGGGTGGATTTGGGGAGAAAAAAGCAGAAAAAAAAATAGTAGACTTGTTTATGTCTCCTTGTGGTTTTATAAGTTTTACCTGAGATATTTTGATGCTCTGTTGTTAAGTGTATACACATTTATTGCTATGTGTTCTTGGAAAATGGACTCCTTTGGAATTATGTAATGCCTCTCGTTGTCTCATTTTTGGAATTGCACTTCACTACTCCACCCCTCTCATGTTAAGAATTTGGCAGGAGAAATGGCCTTTGCAATGCCTTCAACATTACACACAATTGAGAACTGAGGATTAGAGAAAGGATAGGAAGGATCACTAACTAATAATGCAAAATAGCATGGATTCAAATCTTTGAAAGAAATGAAAAGCATTTGGTAACTTCTAAAATGTTATAAACATTTTATTTATTAATATCATTACTCATTATCAGTGATCTTAACAATCCACTGACCATCCTCTGCTAACATCTAAGTCAGTGGTTCTCAAACTTTTTGGCCTCAAGAAACTTTTACACTCTGAGAATTAGTGAAAACCCCTAAGAGCTTTTGTTTATGCTGGCTATACACATCAAAATTTACTATATTTTAAATTAAAACAGAAATTTTAAAATTATTTAAATAATTATTTATTAATAAATTAAATTATAATTAACATAATTAATATAACTAATGTAATATTATTATAATAATTAACATAATATAATAAACTAAATTATATATTAACATAAACAGCATTTTTTATGAAGAATAACTATTTTCCATTATCCCATAACAATCTGCAAAGAATAGCATTGCTTTACTTTAAAAAATCTGTTTAATGCCTGGCTTAATAAAAGACAGCTGGATTCTCAGATCTCCTTCTGCATTCAATCTGTTGTGATATCGCATCATGTAGTTTCTGGAAAACTACACTCTACATTCATGACAGAACGAGATGAAAAGAACAAATAATGGCTTACCATTATTATGAAAGTTATTGATCTCATAAACTCCTGAAAGTGTCTTGGGAATCCACACTTTGAGGATCTCCGACCAAAGTCCTTGTAGTTCCCAGACCTGCCCACATTTCCAACATGAAAGAACATAATTTAGTTGTTTTCCCTTTGTCTTCAATGCAAACACATCACAATGACAAGGTTAATCCTTGAGAAAGGAAATTAAATCATAGCTTGTCTATTCCCCAAATTTAAAAAATATTTTGTAAAAACTTGAAGATTATAACAACAATTCTAATGTAAACCAACTACCAATATGCATATATATACATATATCTTATTTAAACGTTATAATAATCTTGATCCATAGGTAAGGCAGGCAATGTTCTTATGCCCATTTTAGTTATGAGAAAACCGAGGCTCTGTGAGGAAAAAGGGCTTCCCCAAGTACAATGCATCTATGGATCTAAACTGAGAAGGCTAAGTGGAGTTGAATATCATGCTACTAGTGAATACTGCTCAACAAAGTGATCTGACAAAACGAGAATGAGAAAGAGAAGAGAAGGGAGGAGAAGAGGTAAAGAAATCTAGTTTGTGCTTTTGGTTCCGTCTGCTGTTGGCATTGGACTTCACTTCTTAGAATCTCTCTTATAAAAGGAGAGAGGAGAGTCAGATAAACTAAAAGTTTCTCTTACATCAACATTTAGAGAAGGATAAGTTTTGATTCTTAGTTATTTGTCCCTCAGCTCTCTATAAAAAAGTAATTAAACTATTAATATTAGAGTGGGTTTCTTTTTATTTTCTCTCTTGTCATATTTTCAAACTTTATTTTCATTAGTATTTTGCTACTCTTCAGGGCAATCTGTGGGGACTGACCCTGGTGTGGTTAATTGGGGGTAGAAGTGCTAACTAGATCATCAGTCACTCCCTGTGTTCATGAGACAGAAGAAACCCAAGCAGTAAAATTTTACACTAACTTCTCTTTGGTGAATACTGAAATAACTCAGAATAAGCAAGTTCAAGCTGGAATTTATGATGAGGCAAAGTCCATTAGCGTTCCAGCAAACTCACGTGAATTCTGGAAGGGTTTTAGGGACAGAACTAAGCCTTCTAATTATCTTTAGACTGAATCATATTAGAAATTGAGCTCTATTCCCCCCTGTACCAGCCTCTTTGGCTGTAAGATGCTTTGGGAAGTGTGTTAACCCTTCAGGGCCTGCAAGGTCCTACTTTGGATGGATTGACACTTAGCAGCAAAGATCTCACATTTCAGACAAATACCTCTGAGCCTCCTTCTCATGCACATAGGCTAACATGTGACTGATACTCCACTCAAAAAAGTTAGATACATTCTTATGTACTTTCATTAACACAAGACTGGCAGCTACTTTTGTCTCTCCTATAACTCCTTTTATCACCTAGTGCAGAAAGATTTCAGATCTTGCTTCATGTTAATTTTGCCTCTAAACTTTTCGCAATTTCTCACTACCTTAAGTATTTCAATTTGTAAGTTCTAAATGTACAACAAATTCAGTAAGACAACACAGAAATCTGGGTCTTTTTCCAATAAATCTTCTGCAGCTGCTCAAATATTATTTTTATCATAGGCAATATCAAAATCTTCTCTTTCTCCCAAATCAAAATCCAAGGTCAAGTTCTGATCTGTTTGCTTCCCTAGTCACATCATCCCTTCCAACATAAAACTATTCAGATAGGCTTCTTTTCTTTCCCACTACTAAATCTCTTGCTTGAATCCTCAAGCTTGACACACCAAATCTTATGAGAAATACTGGTACACTCATTTCCACTGCTGTCCTAGTTTGGCCATGCTACTCTGCTACCCTCTGACTTTAATGCCTGGTGCCCTGTTACTTTACAGATCAAGTTAATGATTGCAATTTCAGTGCAGAATAACAGTACTCTTCTTTCAGGATTTATTTCAGGTAAAAATACTAGATTTTTTTTTTAATTATTTAGAACACATTTTAAGTAGTGCTATTAAGTATTTGATACATTTTAAATGTATATGTATCATATATAGGTAAATAATTTTTGATGTATATATATAAAAACAGCAAGAAAAATATAAATTTATGAGAATATACAAATATTATCACTTCTTTACAATTATAAAATAAACTATTTCCTGCTCCCTGGTCCTAGTGCTACTTAACTTCGATTCTTTCTGCAACCAGGTCATTCTTGTTGTGGTGATCTCTGATGGAGCTAGTCTTGTTTGCTTTGGTAACTTTTTGTTCTGTTCAGTGACCTTGAATGAAGCTTCCAAAACCACATCATCTGAAAATCGCAATTTTGATTTTTGTCCTCATCAGTCCAGGAGGAATGGTCCTGCCCATGGTGAAACGAATTCCCTTCCCCAGTAGAGACAAAAGTAGACATCAGAGGGTTCTTCCTGCCTCTGTTATGGTGGGTGGGAGTCAGGCTACACGAACAGAAAATTAACAGGAGATGGGATAATGAGTTCTAAGAACTAACAAGTAAAGAGGGCTTGTGAGGGCTTGAGGTTATCAGAGATGCAGGAATAGTATTGCAGATGGACAAACTGCTGAGGGGTATCTTTAATAAAGATGTTATACAGTAGCCCTCCTTATCTGTGGTTTTGCTTTCTGTGGTTTGTTACCTACAAACAACCATGGTCATAAAATATTAACTTGAAAATTCCCGAAGTAAACAATTCACAAATTCTAAATTGCATGCCATTCTGAGTAGTGTGATGAAATCTCGAGTTGTGCTGCTCCCTACTACCTGGGAGGTGAAACATTCCCTTGTCCAGCAGATCCACGCTGTATACCCCACTCGCCCGTTAGTCACTTAATAGCCTGTCTCAGTTATCAGACAACTTTCCAGAGTTTCATAATACTTGTGTTCAAGTAACCCTTACTTTCCTTAATAATGGCCTCAAAGTGCAAGAGTAGGGATGCTGGCAATTTGGATATGCCAAAGAGGAGCCTTAAAGTGCTTCCTTTAAGTGAAAAGTTGAACATTCTCAACTTAATAAGGAAAGAAAAAAAATTGTATGCTGAGATTGCTAAGATCTATGGTAAATTTTATTACAGTATATTGTTATACTTGTTCTATTTTATTATGAGTTATTATTGTTAATCTCTTAGTGAGCCCAATCCATAAACTAAACTTCATCATAGATATTATGTATAGGAAAAAACAGTATTTTTGGGTTTGGTACTATCCATGATTTCAGGTATCCACAGGGTTCTTGGACTGAACCCCACACAAATAAGGGGGGCTACTGTACCCACAAAAATCCTCATGTTTTGGTACTTTAAAAACCACGACACACACGAAGACCATAAAACCAATAACAGATATTTTAATTCATAGATCAAAGCTAAACTAATAATTCAGGTCTCTCTTTGAGATAGCTATTAACACCTACATTTTGTAAATTAAGAAAACTAACAATTAAAGTGGTTAAATAAATTGCCCAACATCACATAGCTATCAAATGTCAAGTATGAAGTTCAAGTGCAGCCTTAAACTCTTCCCAGAATTCCCCCTCCCTGTCAGTTCAGCTTTCATTATGTTGAAATTAAAGTCCGTGAGACAGGAAAGAAGAGATGTGCTGTAAACAGTTGGATATTAGCCTGAAGCTGCTAAGTAAGGCCCAGACTGGTGATACAGACCTAGGTTTATCAGAATGTAATTGGTAGTTAAAGATGGGGAATTGCAGAATATCGCCAGAGAAAAGTGAGAAATAACATTGTGTTCATAAATAAAATTTTAACTGCAACAAAATGGCTCATTTCTGTTTCAGATCACAATCATCACTGAAGGGAGAAGGGGAGCAGTTTATCTTCAATAACGTTCTCTCCATAAACTATCTACAGTACCAAACACCTGTTTCCATGAAAATGGTTCCCAGGTTTGTCATCAAAATTAGTCAATTCTTGCATTCTGTTTCTTTTATTTAAGGGTAGTGAGTCCAGCAAGAAGGGGATAACCTCTTATTTATACAAATTAGACACTAGAGTATTACATCGCAAAGGTATCAACATGTAGGTAAGTATTGAGTTTTTAGAGCATTATTGAGAATTGCAAAATATAGATACCAAAAAATCAAAGGAGTAGTCACATAATAGTTTTCTTAAAACAACTGTAATGTATTAATAGAATATTAATGACAACTTCTTTCAGGTCTCTATATAGAGAAATGTAACTCACTTTTTTCTTGTTGTATAATATTCCATATTACCACAATTATTCAATCTTGCCCTATTGAAAAAAAGTCATGATTTCTACTAACTACAGCAGACGATGGTGTGATACAATTTTTGTATGTGTTTTTAGATAAAATCACTATACGTTCTGTTGCTATTAACTCTGTAGAATAGTTTATCCAAAATGGAATCCTAGGTCAGAGATTATGTGGAATATTCACTTAAATGAAACTGCCAGAGTACTTTCACAAAGTGCTGTAAATATTTGGTCCTTGACAAGTAATGTAATGGAGTACCAATACTTTTGCCTCTTTTCCAACACTTAAACTCTTTATTTAATATTTGGCAATCAAATGAACAGATGAAGATGGCGTCATCATTGGTTACATTATTATTTTAGTTCCTTTTTCATAACAACAAGAGTATGTTTATTGCTCATTTTGATTTCTTCTCATGTATATGACTTGTATGTGCCCATTTATCTATGAGAAATATGATAATGGGTTTGTCTTTCTTTTCAAAATAATTTATAAGATTTTTCACATAATTAGTATATTATGATTAATCTCTCATGTGTGTTGCAAATATTCTCCCATTTATTTGTCTTTTGATTTTATGGTTTCATTGCATTTATTCCCTGTACATATTTACCCATGTAAAATTCATATTTGCTTGCTGTATAAATCAGAACTCAATAGGTATTTTATGAATAAACAGCCACTTAATTTAGTTCTTTATTAAATAATTTTTTCTTTCTAAATTTATATGTATAAAATGTCAATGACTTTTAACAACTATGATATATTTTTAAACTTCATATGTAATAATAATGCAACTCCTCCTAACCCTTTACAATTTTCAGACTTTCTTTAGAAATGTTTTTATCTCAATGAATACTATTTTGTAGAATTTTTATTTTTTTATTTTGATTTTAATGAAAATAGTAAATATATAGTATTTACATTTTAAATGCAACATAACATTTTATAAGTGATGTCTCTTCATTTATTATACTGTTTTTGTACTTCAATAAAACCTTAGAGATTTCTTATGATCTGAACTTTTCTTTCTAAATTATTTCTTTTGTTTGCAATATTTTCACTACTATACTAGTATATTTATTGCCTTTCTATTTTGAACTGTTGATAACTTTTTATCTTATACGTAATCAAAATTATTTGATTAATCCTACCTTGTTTTTCCTTAAGTCTCTTTGCTTTCCAGGTAAGCAAACATATTCTTAAAAATGTAAATAATTTATTTTGAATATTTACATGTATTACTTCATTTTCTTGTCTTATTTCATGAGGTAGTGCTTCCAAAATGGTGTTCAATGATACTAGTGGTAATATACACCCAATTTCTAGTAGAAATAGCCTTATTATTTCACTCTCCAATGCACTTTCCTAGGTGAAATAGTCTTTAACACATTAGTTTCCATCTATGCTTATTTTATACAGGTCTTATTTGGAATTTTTGCTAAATATTATTAAATGCTATTTAGGCTTCCATTGTTTGTTTTATGAATTATATTCATGGATTTTATGGTCTTGAATGTCTTTCCATTTTCAAGACTATCCTACTTAGTGTTGATATACTAATCTTTTAATACATTACCATATTCAGTTTACTATTATCTAATTAAAATTGTAGCATTTATATTCATAGTATAACAATCATAATTTGCTCTTCTTCTATTATTTTTTCAAGATTTTATAAAAGGGCATGACAACCTCATTAGAAAAAATTGATCTTTTCTTTCTTTTTTTTTGAGAAAGAATCTAAACTTTACTTAAGGAATCTTTTTTTAAAATTTTTATTTATTTATTTTATTGTGGTAACATTGGTTTAAAACATTATACAAATTTCAGGTATACATCATTATATTTCGATTTCTGTGTGGATTACCTCACATACACCACCCGAAGACTAATTACAATCTATCACCACATACAAGTGCCTAATCACCCCTTTCCTCCGCCTCCCTCCCTACTTCCCCTTTGGTAACCACCAATCCAATCTCTGTCTCTGTGTGTTTGTTTGTTGTTGTTTTTACCTTCTATTTATGAGTCGGATCATACAGTATTTGACTTTCTCCCTCTGACTTATTTTCTTAGCATAATACCCTCAAGGAGCATCCATGTTGTCACAAATAGCCAGAGGTCATCCTTTTTTTATGGTTCAGCAGTATTCCATTGTGTGCATGTACCACATCTTCTTTATCCATTCATTCCTTCATTGGAACCTAGGTTACTTCCAAGTCTTGGCTATTGTGAATAATGCTGCAATGAACATAGGGGTGCATGTATCTTTACGCATTTGCGTTTTCCTGTTCTTTGGATAAATACTTGGCAGTGGATAGCTGGATCATGTGGTAGTTTTATTTTTAATTTTTTGAGGAAGATCCATACTTTTTTCCATAGTGGCTGCATCAGTTTGCACTCCCACCAGCAGTGTATGGGGGTTCCCTTCTCTCCACATCCTCTCCAACACTTATTATTTCCTGTCTTGTTAATTATAGCCATTCTGACAAGAGTGAGGTGATATCTCATTGTAGTTTTGATTTGCATTTCCCTGATAATTAGTGATGTTGAACATCTTTTCATGTGCCTGTTGGCCATCTGTATATCTTCTTTAGAGAAATATCTGTTCAGATTTTTTGTCTCTTTTTTAACTGGGTTGTTAGTTTTTTGTTGTTGAGATTAATGAGTTCTTTACATATTTTAGATATCAATCCCCTATCAGACATAAAGGTTTCCAATATCTTCTCCCAATTGTGAGGGTGTCTTTTCATTTTGTTGATGGTTTCCTTTGCTGTGGAGAAGGGTTTTAGTTTGATGTAGTCCCATTTGTTTCTTTTTTCTATTGTTTCCCTTGCCTGGTCAGACATGGTGCTTGAAAATATGCTGCTAAGACCCATGTCGAAGAGCATACTGCCTATGTTTTCTTCTAGAAGTTTCATGGTTTCAGGTCTTACATTCAAGTCTTCAACCCATTTTGAGTTCATTTTTGTTCATGGTGTAAGGTAATGGTCTACTTTCATTCTTTTGCATGTGGCTGTCCAGTTTTCCCAACAGCATTTATTGAAGAGACTTTCCTTTCTCCTTTGTATTTTCTTGGTTCCCTTGTTGAAAATTAGCTGTCTGTAGATGTATGGGTTTATTTCTGGGCTCGTGATTATGTTCCATTGATCTGTGTGTTTGTTTTTGTGCCAGTACCATGCTGGTTTGATTACTATGGCCTTGCAGTATAGTTTGAAATCAGAGAGTGTGATATCTCCAGCTTTGTTCTTTTTTCTCAAGATTCCTTTGGCTACTCGGGGCCTTTTGTTGTTCCATGTAAATTTTAGGATTCTTTGTTCTATTTCTGCGAAAAATGCCATTAGAATTTTGAATAGGGATTGCACTGAATCTGTAGATTGCTTTAGGAAGTATGGACATTTCAGCTATGTTAATTCTTCCAATACAAGAGCACAGAATATCTTTCCATTTCTTTGTATCTTCAGTTTCTTTCTACAATCTTTTACAGTTTTCAGTGTACAGGACTTTCACCTCTTTGGTTAAATTTATTCCTAGGTATTTTAATTTTTTTCTTGCAATTGTAAATGGGATTATTTTCTTAATTTCTCTTTCTGCTACTTTGTTGTTAATGTATACAAACGCAACTGATTTTTGTTGTTGATTTTTGTATCCTGCAACTTTACTGTATTGATTTATTATTTCTACAAGTTTTTTGACGGATCTTTTAGGGTTTGCTATGTGTAAAGTCATGTCGTCTGAAAACAGTGACAGTTTCACTTCTTCCTTTCCAATTTGGATCCATGTTTTTTTCTTTTTCCTGCCTGATTGCTCTGGCTCCGACTTCCACTACTATTTAAATAAGGGTAGTGAAAGTGGGCATCCTTGTCTGGTTTCTGTTCTTAGAGGGATAGCTTTCAGTTTTTCTCCATTAAGAATGATATTAGCTGTGGGTTTGTCATATATGGCCTTTATTATATTGGGATACTTCTATACCCATTTTATTCGTAGTTTTTATCATAAATGGATGCTGTATCTTGTCAAATGCTTTCTCTGCATCTATTTGAGGTGATTGTGTGGTTTTTATTCTTCATTTTCTTAATGTGGTGTATCATGTTGATTGATTTGTGGATGTTGAACCATTCTTGCATCCCTGGAATAAATCCCACTTGATCATGGTGGATGATCTTTTTAATCTATTGTTGTATTCAATTTACTAGTATTTTGTTGAGGATTCTTGCATCAATGTTCATCAGTGATATTTGCCTGTAATTTTCTTTTGTTGTGATGTTCTTGTCTGGTTTTGGTATAAGGGTAATGTTGCTTTCATGGAATGAGTTAGGAAGCTTTCCCTCTTCTTCAAGTTTTTGGAAGATTTTGAGAAGGATAGGTATTAACTCTTCTTTGAATGTTTGGTAGAATTCACCAGGGTCACCATCTGGTCCCAGACTCTTATTTTTTGCTAGCTTTTTTATTACTCTTTTGGTCTCATACTGGTGACTGGTCTATTCACATTCTCTATTTATTCTTGGTGCAGTTTTAGAAGGTTGTATGATTCTAAGAATTTATCCATTTCTTCTAGATTATTCAATTTGTTGGCATATAGCTTTTCATAGTATTCTTTTATGATATTTTGTATTTATGTGGCGCCACACACCCTGTCAACACCATCCTGCCCTATGCATGCACCCTGACCCACTGAAGTGGACCCAGTCACTCCACTGCAGAGGCCTCACACACCCCACCAATGCAGGCCCACGCCTCATGCAGGTCCTACCTTACAGGGGCCAACCCGCTCTCCTGGCTGCAGAGTTTCCAGGCATTCTGCTTATGCATGCCCATAAGTTGCCCTACGATTGCTATTGGGTAGGGCCAGTCCCTAGGGTGGGCTGCCTGCCCTGGCTGAGCTGAATTAAATGGGTATTCTAGTGGGTGGGGCAGACACCTGGGCAAACAGGCCAGGGGAAGAACTCCAATGGCGTCTGCCAGTGTCTGTGTCAGCATGCCTGTACTAGGTCACAATAATGGCTGCTGCCAATATACCAGTCCCTAGGGAGGTCTCACCTCTCACCAAGATGTGTGCAGAGCCTATCAAGTTAGTATCTTTTCACTAAAGGAATATACACCTTTCTTTATGGTGATTTTATGTTGCTTTCTGAAATAGGTGAATTTGTGCATGGGCCCTTTAAGAGCAGGCTTTTATTCCCTTATGTCTCATAGCTTTCCTGGGGGTATTTCCTGTTGTTAATAGCCAGCAAAGCCAGATATTATGACCCTTGTTTCAGTTGCTTATTGCTGTAACACTGACCCACTCAGATCCCCCACTCCTCCAGGGAAAGCTTCTACCTTAGGATTGCTCCTGGCCAACCATGTGGTGCTGTGGCTCAAAGATGGCTTTTTTTCTCTCCAGAAAGGAATTTCTGCCTCTTCCACATGGGTCAGCACCCCTCCATGTTGTAGTGGGGGTGGTTCTTTTTATCCAGTTTTCAGTTCTCTCTCGGGGTAATTATTCCAAGAGTAGTTGTAAATTTGTTGTGTCTGTGGGAGGAGGTGAGTTCAGACTTCACCTATGCTTCCATCTTGCCATCATCCCAGGGAATCTTTTATCAAATCAATTAACCTCTCTTGGGTTTTGGGGGATTCATAAGGCTCTGTGGGAGTCTGTTGAGTCTTGATATTTTCTTCTCAAGCTTTTGATATTCTCTTCTCATGGCTTTTCACCTCTTCAGTCCTTGTATACTATTCTCAGAAGCCAAAATTGATATTTTTTAAATTTTACATTATCTGGGGTAGTTTTTATAAAGAAGTTCTTTTATTTTAAAAGTTAGATACAATTTTTGATAAAACCATGAAAACATGGAAGTTCCTTAAAATTGTAGGTCTTTATGTATTTTTCTCACTCCTCTACGGTTATTTCCCTCAATTTTAGTAGTTTATATATTTCTAGAAAACTACTCTTTCACTATAGACAGTAAAATTAATACTGAAAAGTTTCACATAAAATTTTAATCATTTCTATGTTTATGGTTATATTTCTTTTATCATTCTTAAGTGTTACAACAGTTTTTAATTTATTTCTTCTTTCATTAATCAGACTCACCAAAAATTTTTCCATTTTAGGAATCTATCCAGAGAATCCTCTTTTGACTTCACTTATCCTTCTTGCCTATTGTTTTCTGTTTCATAATTTCAGCTTTATCTTTACACATTCCTTCCCCCTGCCTTATTTGTTTCATTGATTTTACTTTGTCCTCTAGATTTCAATTGCAGTCTTAGATAATATTATTTCTTTGTTAATTATTAGAGTATTGAAGACTCTCCATTGTCCTCTAACTACAGCTTTATTAAGTCCAATAATTTCTCAAAACTTTTCAGGTTTTTACTTTGTTTTTAATCCAGAGTTTATTTATAATATATTTTTTCCAAGCTCTAAGTGCTTATGATTTTTATTAGCAAGAACCAGGAAATCGGGGCTGGCCCAGTGGTGCAGTGGTTAAGTTCACATGTTCTGCTTCAGCAGCCTGAGTTTGCCAGTTCGGATCCCAGGTGCGGACCTATGTACTGTTTGTCAAGCTATGCTGAGGCAGGAGTCCCAGATATAAAGTAGAGGAAGATAGGCATGGATGTTAGCTCAAGGACAGTCTTCCTCAGCAAAAAGAGGAGGATTGGCAGCAGATGTTAGCTCAGGGCTAATCTTCTTCTTCAAAAAAAAGAACCAAGGAATCATTGATTTGTTCATTTATTAAATGATATTATTCAACCACAGAAATTAAGATTAATCATTATGAAATGCCACTGTTTCTACTTTAGTAATCTCTTCTTTTTGGCTCATTACATGATCAATTTTCTTAAAACTTCTTTGGCCATGAGAAGAATGTACAGTCTCTTTGAAATATAGAAATGTCTATATGCTTTTTTTGTTATTGTTGTTGTGTGTGCATTACTATTTTTCCATTGACTAGAAAAGCATGTACATATTGTTTGTGCTTAAAAAATATTTTTGAAGATATTACAATATATATTCTTAATCTTGATTGTATTAAACAAGTTCTTAATCTCCCTTACGCTTTGTCTATCAGTCTAGCAAACTCTGAAACACAGTGAAATTATTTAATGTAATTTTTTATTTATCAATTTTTCCTTGTGTTTATAAGTGTTCTTTTTTGGCTGAGGAAGATTTCCCTGAACCAACATCCAGTGCCAATCCTCCTCTTTTTTTGCTTGAGGAAGATTAGCCCTGAGCTAACATCTGGGCCAATCCTCCTCTATCTTTTTGTATGTGGGATATCTCCACAGCGTGACTGTGCAGGTGCACAGGCTGAGCAGGTCTGCACCCAGGATCCGAATCCACAACCCTGGGCCACCGAAGCAGAGCACATGGAACTTTAACCACTCAGCCACGAGGCCAGGCCCTATGAGATTACTTTTTACCATGAATTTTTCCACTGTCTACATAAATTTGGTGCATAAATCAATCTTTTTTAAATTTTTTAAAATGTTTTAAAATTTTTATTAACAATAAATCCATTTTATTCTCTTTAAATCTTTTGTTAAGTTACACTTTAATATTAATATTGCTACTTCTACTTTCTCATTTCACATATACCAGACATAGCTTTTCCTGTCCTTTATTCTAAATTTTCTCTGTCAATTTACTTTAGATGCTATTCTTGTAAATAAATTACAGCTGGATTTTTGTTTTTGACTCTTCTACCACCATCCTGCTGCCTTTCTATAGGGGAATTCAGTCCATTGGCAATTATTCTGACGTCTCATATAGTTGTTTTTGTATCTCCCATCTTACTTATATTTAATTATTAAATATACTTGTATTTATTTCCCCTTTATCCCATTCTTATTTTTCTAGATTCATCAGAAATCTTTTTGTTCCCTTGCATTCCCTATCTTGCTCAAGAGTCATAATTTAACCCACATTTTTATTTTTATATTAATATTGAATAACAATGATGCCTATTCATGGAGATGTTTTACATCATCTCTTGCCTAGTATCCAGGAGAATGAAGCCCGTCGCCTTCTCTTTCTCCAGACATCTATGGAGAACTCTCAGGTACACTTCTAGGTTCCACCAACAGCTCTGTTGTGACCAGCTCTGTTGTTGCTTTGACCAGGAGAAAAGGGGACATGGATATATACACAGTTGTTCTTATTCTTAATACTTTGTTCTTTTTAACTATCTTGTTCTTTTTTAAAATATAATTTAAAGTAAGGTTTATTTTACTTCAAATATTTGTTTCAAATATTTTGCAAAATAAACGCTTTACCATAAAGTACATTGTAGCACGTGGAGTAGTGTGATTCATTCAAGGACCAAGAAATCATTCATTTATTTATGTATTCCACAATAATATATTCTGGACTAATCATGACACATGGCTAGATATAGATACTAAAAACACAAAATTTTTTTAAAAAGTCTCTCATTGCTTCTTTCCTAGAAAAGCAGAACAGAATTAACGTGAACTAAATTTCAGTAAATTAAAAAGGGTGGTTTGTCAAAGATGTTACACACGTTACAGAAGATCTGAGATTGGAGAAATTACTGCTAGGAGACTGTATACAAGAAATACTAGTGCAATAAATGAACGAGATTTGTCTGTGATGGGGCCCTGGGGGAAAGCATCCAAGTTTCACAAAATGTTATGGATCTAAAAGGAGGAGGGGGTTGAGGTTTATGAAGAAAAGTAGGAGAAAGGCTATCGAATGCAGTGGAGACCCATCAGAAATGGCCCAGATGCCAGGCACAGGACCTCTAGGAATATTTAAACAATGGGCTGCCTTTGATACCGATTTCCTCTATCCTTTAAAAACTTTTTGGTTCTTTTCTAATCCCTTTTTCTATATCCAGACAAGTTTTGCACATATAGGTTTCTTCTATCCTTAAATATTTTTTATTAATTTTCTTTTCCTTCCTACTCTTCCTGTTGATCTCTTTTTCTAGCGTTCTTAAATATGCTTATCTATGTATAACCAATGCTATAACTAAACTCTTTGACTCTCCAAGTCCATCTTGTATCTTTTTGCTTACAAAGATTTCCAATGTCTGTTTACTAAATACAACAGTACAGTGAGCCAGCCCTGAAACTAGATTACCTGCTTTCTCATCTCAGTTTTACAATAACCTATAGTAATTTAGAAAGCCACTTAATTATTTAGGTACTTGCTTCCTCACCTTAAACATGGTAACAGTATCTTTTGATAAAGAAATAAGATTAATAAATGTTTTGGAAAACATAACTGTTGGCTAAAATAATGTAAATTTTATTCTTTTCTTAGAAGCCACCAAAATAGTAAATTTCCAAATTTTCCAACAGATTCTTTCCAACCCAGGTTTCTGAGACAGTGTGTATTCTCTCTTCTCACCAACTGCTCCTTCAATAGTTCTTTCAGCTGTTCCTATTTCAAGTACTAAGGCTGCCAATTTTGTTTTCCTTCTAATAATCCTACATCCTATTAATCATATCAATGTGCCATCAATATTTTCTAGTCTTCACACATTATCATAAAACGGGTTATTTTTTCCACCTGTTTCTCTGCATTGCCAACACAGTATCTCTCTGAGTCCAAAAGATCACACCTGTGCAATTTGGAAAGCATCCAATAAACTCTGTAGAATTTTAAATTACATTATCTCTAATTTAGCTTCTTTTGATACAGCATCAGTGGAGTCAAGTATTCTATTCCATTGATTTTTCACTCAATTTTTACATTTCATCCCCCATAGCATTTTTCTTTCCAGGACTTAATCAATTCTTCTAGGTATATTGTTCTTTTAAAAATAATGTATATTTTTGAACTAATGAGTTTTCCCTCTTAGTTCACATTTTTGCAATTTTAAAGCAACAGTAGACACGTTATTCCAAATTTGACAAATCGGAATATATATATATATATATATATATATATATATATACACACACACTTTTTAAATTATATTAAAATATAGTGGGCTTTTTAACTATGAGAAATTACATAAAATACATTGTGAACCCTTATGTCTCAAAGCTGTTTTACATATTCTTTCTTTTAAAATGTACTCATTAATTACAAGTTTAGTTTAAATACAGTGAGAAAGTGTTGCTAAACTTGGCACATTAAATAATGATACAATTTATCTCCCCAAATTTATTATTTCTTTCCTGAACTATCAAGTCTTACCTGATACAATGATACAAGATGAGATCCTTTTTAATCACTTTATTCTATAAATGATGGGACTGGTGCACAGATGGACTTATACGTTGTCCAAGATCACATGTCTGGTCATTTTTTGCAGTCTGTAGCGTTCTATACTGGTGCTATTTTAAATACAGATCTCTCCAACAATCTCCTCTAAACTTTCCAATGAATATAAGATAGTCATAGTTTTCATAATCTTGTATGCAAATTTCCCTTCACTGAAAGCATTGGATAAACTGATCAACATCTGCTAACTCCAGTCTGCCTATTTCATGTGTCTTTTACTAAGTAGTTTTTCCTTTTAACACACTTCAGATACTCTGGAACTATAATGAAAAACAGAAAAATGAAACATGTTTTTAAATAACCCATTGACCACCATCATATTAATAAGACAGAAGATTGAAAGATCTGAGATTTACTAATAATATAACCTAGTTTTGATTCAGGTATGTCTTTCAGGAAATTCTATGGACAACGTCCCCTTGCAGCTTTATTACTAATTTAATTACGATAATAAGGTAGTATATTCATTTCTAGTCATTCTTTCCTTTTCAAATATGACTCATTTTCAGTACAATGTTCAGTAGAGGAAATTATCTCCTCTACTGAAGTCAGTTCTCCTTCTTTGACTTCTGCCTCAGTATAGGATAGGCCGATATATTGTACACCTGGAGCCCTCAGATTCTCACAATCATAAAGGGATGTTCTGTATTGTTATGACCTCTGAAAGTGAGTATGTGTCTGTTCATTGTCGGAAGAGGGTAGTAAGGGGAAAGGAAGAAGGATGGGGATGGAGAATACTTGGTGATAGTTTGGTGTAAAGAGGAAAAGGAGTAAATGCATGTCATATTCAGGGGCTAAGGTTGATGGGTGGTGCTTCTCTACAGACTCCAGCTCTGTGCTTCTCTCCTCTCTGAGAATGCATTTTCTCTATGGCTCTGGAGACTTTCTTTAGATTAGGGTTTACCAAGGGCAGGTATGGAAGCCCATGACAGATTTTGCAACTTCATGGTGAATTGCAGGAAAAAAGAGAGAACCAAGAGAACCAAGAGGCATAATAAGGCAGGGGCTGAGCTGCCTTAGCATTTCAAAGGCAGATCACTGCTCTTTTGACCCTCTTAGTGGGAAATATCGTTCCATCACAAAACAGAGAAAATTAGCTGCACTTCCTCATCAGCGTAGAGCACGATTAATGACAAGTTAACTTCCAAGTTCCATAATTAATAAGCATTACCTTTTTCTAACTCATAAAGCCTCTCAGAGCTGACTCGCTTGCAAGACAAATCCGAGGTATATGTGCTCTCCAGGCAGTGCAAGGAGGAGTCGGTGTGATCCTGGTTGTAGTAACAGCAGTAACAGTAATAATAGTCATGATGGTAGGATCAGAAGGAGCAGCAGCTGTAGATATTTACTGCCAGCTTGTTATGTGCCAGCCACTGTTAAGATCACTAAACACAAAGAGTTTCATTTGATTTCACAAAAAAAGATGAGGTGGGTTGACAAAATAATTGAGTTTTTCATGAAGCAAAATATATTTGATCTAGAGGAAAGTGACTTTTTTGAGAAATCTTACTACCTTTATAGCACTAAAGTGTCACTTTTCAAATGTCTATGCCCCGGGAATGATAGTTGGTTGCCTAGTGTCAGTTACTAGTTTTAAATTTCATGACTATTGCAACAAAAAATTCATTAAACCATTATCCTAGGTGATTTCAAAATTGTAACTGAATAATAATAACATGGCGAACAGATTTTCTGAAAGTTTCCTGTAAATATTTCGTGCAGACCCCTGGCTGGATAAATAATTTGAACAACACAAATCAGTGTGCACGCAGCATTCTAAAAGCCCAATTTCAAGTGATACCATGAGAAAGTGATTTGTTTGCAAGGCTGCCTTCTGGGAACCAGGGCCCAAGTATAGGGCTCAAAGATGACCCCATAGCCATGAGGCCTGGAAATTCTTGGAACATCTGGTCAACCCCACCTGTGGTGGCGCTATGGTCTGAATGTTTGTGTCCCCCAAAATTTCATATGTTGAAACCCTTAAAGATGCTGGTACTAGTAGGTGGGGCCTTTGGGAGGTGATTATGTCATGAGAGTGTGGCCCTCATTAATGGGATTAGTGCTTTTATAAAGGAGGCTCCAGAGAGATTCCTAGCCTCTGCTGCCATGTGAGGATACAATGAAAAGCCTGCATCCCGGAAGAGGGCTCTCACCTGACCATGTTGGCACCCTTTTCTCGTAAGTCCAGACTCCAGAACCATATGCAATAAATTTTTGCTGTTTATACGACACCTAGTCTGTAGTATTTTGTTATAGCAACCGAAATGGAGTAACATAGGTGGAGTGGTGGGAGAGAAAAGAGGAAGTGGAACTAGAGTGAGTCTAGGACACTCCATCATGACAGTATTGCCAACCCTGGCTAATAGGTACCAAGGTATAACTTTGGAAATTTTGAAGATGGCACTTCCAATGACCATGACCCACAGGGGATTGAGTCTGGGTTCAGGGGACTCTCCATGGGTGGTATTGCTGCATGGTCCCAGGCAGCAATGGGAATCTAGAAAATTCCAAAGAGTATCTCCTCTACTAAAGGAAGGCACTCCAAAATGTAGGGGCTCAGATCTAAGGGACTAGGTGCAGAGATTATACAGTAATTACTATTGTCATCTCCATTTTCCAGATAAGATGCCATCTCTCAGAGGGTATCCACCAGCTAAGTAGAGAATTCATTGTCTAACAAATAGCACTTTCTAGTAGTTAGCAGCTTATTATACCTACACGATACTTTCCTTCTTGGCTCCTTAAACTCTAAAAAGATGGCCAATTTCTCATAATATAACTAAAAGGTTTAATCATAAATAAATTCTCTCCTTTGGAAATAATTAAGTAGCTGTTTAAACTTTTGAAAGAGAAAAATGTCGGAAGGCAATTGCTGAATGCTGCCTGCTCTCTTATAAGCAAGAGAACTTTAAAAAGACTTCCAGCAGATGTCTACGTTGAAAGCCTACTTCCCTCCTGCTCCTCGTAACTTTTATATATTTGTACTTTTCCCATTTTGTAATCAGTATTAGAGAAAAGTCATCCATATTCATATTAGAGAAGATGTACTATAAATTCACAATATAATCCAGTGGTTTCTCTATGATATTATTCTAGTGAGTTTGTTTTCAACTATATTTTCATTCCCTGGTTTGTGAAATCACTTTAGAGAATTCCTTCTTTTAAGAAATTGCACCTCCTTTTACTTTCTGTAAGACTCATAGCATATAATGTTCAAAGATACCAAAAACATATTTAAAATCATGTGCTTTTCTTAATTAAGTGCAGTCAGACACCTTGATGAAATTTTCATATATATCATTCTATATTATTCCTCTAGGCTCTCAGAAATAAAAATATGACAAAGGTCTGATAAAGGTCACATTTTCAAGGATTTTTCCTCACATAAAAAGTGTTGATAACTGAATTTGCATGTGATTAATCTTCCTGCATAAAAAATAGAAGCAAAAATTTTAAATTGTTAGAAAAAAATCATTTCCTATTGTTAATTACAGATGTTTCATCTATCACCCAGTGAAATTTGCATGCTAAGAAACAAGTTCATTTATTTTCCATATCTTACATTTTATTGCAAACTTCTTAAGAATATCACTATAAAATATTATCAGAGACAACACAGTGAGGACTTTCATTCACCATTTTTTTCAATTATGTCTCATCACCAGTTGACCTAAGATGTTTCAACCAATCAATAGTAAATACTTTCCTTAAGTACTTGATAATAATCGGGGGTTTTTTTTATGTTGAACTATGTCATTTAGATTGTCTTTAGTGGGAAGAGAATAAATAATCCACAAGGGGTACCTATCTGTAGTGAGTGGACTGGAATCTTGAGCATTAGACATTTATACAAAAAACCCCTCATAATTATTCACTTTTTTAAATTTTGGTTTTTGAGGGAGAGAAGCCCTGACCTAGCATCTGCCACCAGTACTCCACTTTTTTGCTGAGAAAGACTGGCCCTGAGCTACCATCTGTGCCCATCTTCCTCTCCTTTCATGTGGGACGCCTACCACAGCATGGCTCGACAAGTGGTGCAAAGGTCTGCACCTAGGATCCGAACTGGCGAACCCCAGGCCACTGAAGTGGAACATGCAAACTTCACCACTGCGCCAGCAGGGTGGCCCCCTAATTATTTAAATATTAAGAAATGTTGATCGAGATGAACTTTTTATGTCTTCTACTTATTAGATTGTATTATGGTGACTTTATTGGTCATCACCCTCAGGGCTCATCTAGTCATGGCTTCATTCCTGTCCTCCATGGTCTAAGTGAACACCATCTAGACTAAACTAATACCCTGGGGGCTTTTCAGACTTTAAACTCTCCTGACCCGCAGCTCTGCCTGTTCACCGCCCTCCAAATTACACTATTAAGACAGTATGTTCATCATACTATCTGCCAATTTGAAAATCTTCACTGAGTCTCCATTTTCTACAAGATAAAAATCCCAAAATTCTACCCCTCTAACTGCAATTTACCTTTCCAGTACCAATCCTATCCTCCATATAGGAATCTAGTTAGGCATACTGGCTTTTGCTGTCTCCTGGGCATGCCTTCTTCCTTTCTACAGTCATAGAAACGTACATTTACTGCCTTCCTGGCCAGCCAAATCCAGACCATCCTTTGAGGCCAACTTCCACTTTTCCTTACGCAATACAATATCCTATTATTGAGCACAGACTTGTGGTTTACAAAGTCTTTTCAGAGACGATCTCAATTAACTCATTTTACTTGAGCTGATATAGGCATTTTACAGAGAAGGAATCTGAGGCTCAAAGAGGCCTTCCCTAACTATTTGAATTCATGTTGCTCTCTCCTCTCTCTTAATACTGATGGCATGACGTCTGTAACGTTTATTGGTGCAACCATTTCCCAATGGTTGTATTTACTCTTTTATATATCTAAGTTACTTTCTAAAACATTCATTCATTCAACACTGATTTATTAAGATCTTATAATGTGTCAGGCATTTATCTGGGCAGAGTCTCCGTACCAGGAAGCTTATTGCTAGTATTTCTAACTAGATGGTAAGCTTCTTCATGTCAGGGACCACAGGGTTTTATCTCCCCGAGGCTGCCTAGTATAGGCAATACACAACAAATGTTTAAAGAAAGAATAAAGCAAAAGTAAACCATTGCTTCATTGGGAAAATCACATTTTTAAATAGAAACTATGCACACTTATACTTTGAACTTCTGACACTTTCCCTTATATCTTACATGCAGTTGATTAACTCTCATTTCCTAAGTGTGCAATATGTGAAAACTACAAAACAAAACACCAAACTCTTTCAGGACTTATCACCACAAGTGATCAGCCATAGGGTGCCATTACTGTTAGCACTGAAGGCAATCTTTTTGGCCCTAAAACAATTATGCTAAATATTCAGCCTCTTTAGGGAAGGCTAATTGAGGGAAAATGAAATACTGAGCTTCTGTGCTGTGCAAATGCAGTTATTAAGATGTGAAACTGTTGTCATTAGAGTCTCATTGAACTGCGGTAGAATGAATCTTTGTATGAATGTGTGTCTGCGTTATTTAAACACCCTGATTCCAGATACAAGGTAAGTTCAAATTTAGCTTTGGGATGCACTTTTAACTTTAGGATGCTCTAAGCTCAAAAGTGGTAATGCATTTTTTCCCCAATATAGAACAAAAGGATGCCTCTGACTGAGCTACTCACAAGAGATCAACAACTTGGTGAACAGAGAAACGTAAATCCTGTCATCTGTTCAAGTGTGAGGAGCAAGACCTTGGTAATGTGTGTCATCAGCCCTGTATTTGAAGATGAGGTCTGTGACCATGCTCTTTCCTCCATGCAGGAGGTTGCTGCAAGAACCAGTGTGCGACCCCAGACCTCTCCACAGAGTACACAGGAAGCTGGTTCTTTGGTTAGTGCTTGGGACCACCACTTGCAAGGCTTTTGTTGCTTTCAACTTTGTCTGTTTGCTACAGAAAAAGCTTGACCTCTTTTCCTACACTGAGTTAACTTACCTTTGCTGCTAAGCAGTAAGGACTAGATACACCACTGTGGTTGCTTCCCCAAAGCTCTGGCTAGAAAACCTTAGGTGATACACTCTACCACAAAGTTTCCCCGCTCTGTAGTTTCTTTCAATATCCAGTGCTGCAGGTTTTCAGGAATCCTATTATATAAGTAATATAATTTGCCATGTTAAACATTTGGTTCATTTTGTGATAGTTCCTCAGAGGCAAATATGAGAAGCAAAGTAGGTTCAAAAAGCTTGGCTTTTATTAGTGTAAAAGAGGGGTTGCATGGATTTCAATTTGAATGGACCTTGGGCACAAAACAGAGGCCCCTCTTGATGTAAAAGACTGTGAAATTTTTGTTCTACTTTTAGGATGTCTGCTCCATTAGGGACTTCTTTCTTTCAGTGCCCTAGGGTAATCTAGTTAAGTCTAGGAAGTCTCAATATCAAAAATTTCTTTAATTATTATAAAAAGGAAGGAATATTGCATTACCAACTCAGCTCTTCTTAGTGTTGAAGCTCTGCATGAAGTAGAATGTTTTCCCACCTAATATAAGTGAAAAGAACCATCTTTCAGGATACTTGTGTTCTAGATTCTTTTACAAAAGTGTAATCTTCATCATTCTGGGCAACAGACCCAGTGAGTCTCTAGTTATATAAGTGGAATTATTAGAGATATGGGTCTATTAAGAAAGTAGAATTCATATTGAATGCCCTTTGCCTTTCTTTACCTTTATTGAGTGTGTCATCACATTTAACCCTCTGGATTAACGTTAGCAATAAGATTAAAACTGAAAATTTTACTTCCTCTGCTTCTAGTACTAAAAACTCTAGTTCTTAATTCTTGATTAGAGAATCATTATTCAAGCAATTAAGGATAATCACACTTTAAACAAAAACCAATCTTTTATCAGAGAGCCTTATTTCTTTAAATCCTCCTTAAAGATGCATTTGAGTCCTTTTCCACTGGTAAGAATATGTGCTATGTGGAAATTCAAATGACCTACCAGCCAACGGATCTTGAAGAAGTCACTTCACCCTCTGATCCTGTGTTCCCTGTGTTACACTGATGTAAAACTTGCCCTGCCAAAGGACAGAGTTGCTACAAGGATCAAAGTAATTAGCGCAAACGTATGGGAGTTTGCAAACCTTAATAAAGCATAGTACAAATGTGGGGTCTATAGCAGGATTAAAATGGGTGTTTTTTACTGATACAAAATATAGATGCTTCCAAAGATTAATTTACAGTTTAAATGGAATACTTAATTCTTGTTTGAAGTCATTTCTTAGATGTCACTCTTTAACGTGGTGTGTTTCTCTGAGTGTCTCTTTTGATATATTGTAGAACAAGTATAACTGCAAACAAGTAAATAATTCCTCTAAGTTACAGAAGAAACTACGTTACACAAATGGGGGAAGTGAGGCAAGAGGAGAAGAAGAATGGACAAAGTAAACTGACTTGCTAAATTCATTCCTTCACTAACTAGAGTAAGAAGAGGTATAGGTTCAATGGTAAGAATAAATACAGACTTTTGATGCAGGCAGACGGACCTGTGATTCAAGTCCTAACTCTGTTGCATAGTAACCATGTGAGACCCAGGTCAAATCACTTAAACCAGTGCTGTTCAGAGTGTGATCCCAGACTAGCAACATCATCATCACCAGGGAACATAGTAGAAATGCAAACTCTCCAGCTGCACCTCAGACCTACTAAATAAAAATCTTTGGGGTGGAACCCAGAAATCTGCACATTAACAAGCACTCTAGGTGATTCTGATGCATGTTTAAGTTTGGGAACCATTAACTTGTGCTATCTGTATAGATTTCTTCATCTATAAAATAGAAATAATAACACTTTTCTTGTCAGTGCAATTATAATGATTAGAGAGAAAGTACATGCAGAGCCTGGTGCGTGTTAATTGCTCAATAGAGAGTCAGTAACATTTTCCTTCCAGACACATCTCAGACGCTACCCAATCCATGAAGCCATTCTTAGACCTCTATGCAGGCATCACCTCTGTACATTTATGAAAACTAAATAATCTCAATTCTGACCATAGTCTAATATAATCATATTTACTACATTATATTACATATATATATGTTATTGGCTAACTCTCTCTCTGGGATTCTGGGGTTTCTTGAATTTAGAAAGAGGGCATTACTCATTTTAGATTTCTTGGCGTATTTAACACATAGCACAGGAGGTTGTCTTCCTATCCAATCAGATAGAACTAATAACTGTATCTATCCTATGAGATTACTGTGAAGTTTTCAAATAAAGCAATTAACACAGTGCCTGGTACTCAATGAATGGTAGTTGTTATTATAACGATAATTTTTAAAACTATTTTAAAAGTAGGTACACACCAAACATTTGTTGGATTGACTGGAATTGCTGAATTTCTCCGGAAATAGAGGGAATAGTTCAAAGTTCTCTTTGACTATATGTCTTTAGGAGATAAGGAAAAGTTCGCAAATAGTTTCTGTATGAACTGTACTTGCTTATAAAAAGCAAAAGTAAGAATTTTCCATTAGTAAATGATTGCCTTACCATAGGTTTTTTTACTTTTTAATTTCTAGTACGAATTAGTATTTTCTCCTAACTAAAGTAGTTGAGCCAACAATAATTGGGGTAATGCTTCTAAGACATAGGTCTTAAGAGAAAATGCACCAGTGAGCAGCCAGCTGCTGCTTCTAATAAGTTTGGCCTAGACAGCCTTGAGGAGCAACCTCAGTGTGATGGTTAATATCATGTGTCAATTTGACTGGCCACAGGGTGCCCAGACTAAACATTATCTGTGAGGGTGTTTCCAGGTGACATTTGCATTTGAATTAGTGGACTTAGTAGATTGCCCTCCCCAATGTGGGTAGGTATCATCAATCCATTGAGGGACTGAACAGAAGAAAAGATGGACGAAGGAAGAATTTACCGCATTCTTCCTTCCTGCCTCCTTGAGCTAGGATGTTGCTCTTCTGCTCTTGGACTAGGATTTACACCATCAGCTCCCCCAGTTCTCAGATCTTTGGACTTGGATTGGAATTATAATACCAGCTTTTCTGGGTCACTAGCTTGCAGATGGCAGATTGTGGGACTTCCCAGCCTCCATAATCATGTGAATCAATTCCTCATAATATATACAAATTATACACATAATATATGGATATGTATATATTCATCATATATATGCATATATATATTCCTCATAATTCTTTCTCATATACATATGTATATATTATGAGGAATTGGCTCATAAGATTATGGAGGCTAAGAAGTACACACACACACACACACACACACACACACACATATATATATCTCCACATTGGTTCTTTTTCTCTGGAGAACCATGACTACTATTACACTTGAATTCTGCCTATGAAAGCAGTGGACAAGGAGAGAGCATTACTAGAGGACAGAGTCCTCGTACAGGGCAGGGCAGTGTGTAACTTGCTTATTTAGTCAATACTTTGAGACCCAATCATTCTCCATAGCTTTCTGGAGCATCAGCACATTTGGACAGGACCTGATACAGCCTAGCCACGGCCCAGTAGGAGATGAGGGCATGGGCCAAAGCTGCTTTCTTCATCCACTGCGTTTAATAAATAGGTGTCTTCTCCACCTCCCAACCACCTTTTCCTAAGAGCCTGGTATTGAGTGTCCAATTATTTTTAACTGTGTTGCCTTCCCAGAGTTATAAATGTGAGCACATAGAGAAATCCTATTGGATTTCCTTTCATTTCATTGGAATTTACAAAGGGGTACATTTGTCTCTGATCTTTTTCCTGAGACAGCCATATCAAATAGCAAGTCAGTAGATAGTCAAATGAAACGTGGTTTCACATGAAGGATTAGTAGCTGCTACTCTTTTTTTCCCCCTAGTACACATCAAGAGATTGTCTTACAGATAGAGGACACAGCCACCTTTGTGCACTTGACAAAAAAATGGGAGTATTAATCTATGAGTATTGATCAATCCAAAAGAAAAACAAATTATTACATGATCCATTTGGGGATTTTCCTAAAGATTCTGCATAACACAACCCATCAAATATGTGAATCTTATTTAATGATTACTGTTTGTTGGTCACCATTTTTCACTGATGTGGAGAAGAAAAACACTGTCTCTGCCTTTTAAGGAATTTAGCTTTTGATTTTCATGCCCCATGAAGTCTGCCTGGAACTGTGAGGGCAACAGTTGACTGTCTGACATGTGGAAAGGTATTACAGCTTCTGGGTAAAATTGAAGATAACTTTACTTATCACAACTACACTTTTAGATTTTAGATAATTTCTGGAGGCATTGAAAGGTGCCAATTTAGTACTAGTGTCTTCCTCTACCTATAAAATCTCTGCCACATTCTCAAAGGAAATGACAATTAGATTGTAATTAGGGACATACTAGTATCTGAGAGATAACTCCTCAAATTATTAGTTGGCCTTCTTTTAGTCGTGTTGTTCACATATTAACATACTTATGTTGATATTGGTTTATATATATATAGTTCATCTTCTATATGAATTTTGAGGAGTCAGTTTTTTTATTTGTTCATTTGGAATTTCTAACTTATTGTTCTTCACTGCTAATTATCTGACAACTTCTTTGCCTGTTAGTAAACTACCGAACAGCCAATTATCTGCCAAGCTATTAAGACAATGCAAACTGGAATATGTGTGTTTCTTCTGATTTCTTTGCCCACCTTGCAGTGGCTCTCCTAACAACTCATGAAATAAAAAAGAAAGGGATGAGAACAAAACAAATTCTTCATTTTACTGAAGTAATAATTCTATCAATAATTGCATAGACCATGAAATGATTCTTTCTATGAAAGGGCTTTAATAAATGAAATATAGCAGGTATTTCTTGAAGGCCCATGTCCTAGGAACTTGGGACTTTCATATGTCTTTTATTTTAATTCTCACAATAACCATTCACAATCAGTAGTATTTGCTAATTTCACCTTGACTTTCAAAGAACTTAAATAAAAGATCTTGCCTGTATAGTAAGTGGCAGAGCTCTTTCTGAAAAGTCAACATATTTTCTTCTATACACATACTGCCTCTTACTATACCATAGGACTCTGCAGAGATTTGTTTCTATATTGTTCTACACACCTTAGATTTTTTAGCTTAATATTTCTGTTTTTGTGTCTACTGTATAAATGTTTATGTGTGTTGTGTGCTTAATTTGCTGGCATGTTCTTTAGTGTTAAGTATAGTTTTGAACTCAATAAGGTAAATTCATCTCAAACCATTCATTTCTTTAGCCCTGGATAAGATACCACTCAGAATAAACTGTGTTTTTACTATATCCCACCCTTCACTACTCTCTGGGCACAACATTATTTGGCTTTTTATCCTATTGACTACTTGTTAAATCATCTTGTAGTTGCATTAATGGTGGTTTAATAACACTTACCATGCACTACTGGCCTAGAGGGGACTGACTGGAGAAATTAGTCCTAATAAGGAGCTACAGATCAGATAGACCATGCTTTAATGTTATTGAGAAATTACTCAAACAAGATTATTATGTGTGATTACCAAAAACCCAGGCAGCTAAAATGTTGTCTTTGAGAACACAGACACAGGGCAGAGTCATCAATAAATGGTACTCTCTTCAGAAGCCAAGAAAGCTGAGGAAACTATCTGAAGGAATTGGGTTTAAATGTGCTCTTTGAAGCTGACAGGAAATGATGTTCAGTGTACGCCAAGGTTAAAATGCTCTTACTCAAGGCTAAATTGGATGTGGTCACAGTTAGCAGACATCATTTACTATCATTTATGAACGTTTCAGATCTTTCCAGTGACACATGTGTAACTATTATTTGGGAGACCAAAAAGGAGTAAGTAGGAAAAGAGGAAAAGCTGAGTAATGCAAACAGGCTAGAGAATGCAAATCTTTCATTTTTATTATTGCTCATGAATTCGGAAAATGACAGAAACGGTCACGTGCTAGTTTACTTGCTTTTGTTTTATTTCTAAGTTTTGAAGTTAATACCACATATTAAAACATATTTTCAATTCTTTTCTTGAATTCATTTATGACAGAGGCAAAAACTGAGACAGATGGGAGCATTTGAGAATTTTTTTCTTTTAAAGATTGGCACCTGGGCTAACAACTGTTGCCAATCTTTTTTACTTTTTCTTTTTCTGCTTTATCTCCCCAACCCCCCCCCCCCCCCCCCCCCCCCCCCGTACACAGTTGTATATCTTAGTTGCAGGTCCTTCTAGTTGCGGGATGTGGGACGCTGCCTCAACGTGGCCTGATGAGAGGTGCCATGTCCGCGCCCAGGATCCAAACCCTGGGCCGCCACAGCAGAGTGCGTGAACTTAACCACTCAGCCATGGAGCCGGCCCCTCGAGAATTTTTTTAAGGCAATGTATAATACAATATAAAGAAAGGAAAACATAGGTCTAAAGAGAACAAACGACTTCTAGAAGAACACAGCAGGTAGGAAGCCAGCTCCTCTACTCATTCACTGACTCTCTACTTCCATGCTTTCAGCCATTTTGTGCCCCAACTTGATTCTTACCACTGTTCTATAAAGAATTTACTACTATTATTTGTCTTTTGTTTGACTACTGACTGCAAATCTTGTGGCTTTTCTACTATATTTACCAAAATAAATACTTCTGACCTTTGTGAGGAGTTTACAAATTACAAAATGTTTTCATAAATATGTTTTCATTTAACCTACCAGTAAAGACCTACTTAGTAAAGACACTGTCTATTATTATCCTCACTTAACACACATGTTGAGAGTGTGTGCATTTTGTTTAAGTTCTCAGTATTAACAAGTTAGAGTGTACTACAGACTAAAAGTCAGAACTTCAGACGTCAAATCATATGGTCTCCCTTTGACATGATGCTGTCGTGGGTGGGCAGAACAGGAAGGAAACTCTTTTAAAAGAGTTATTAGGAAAGCTTTAAGAATATAGGCATAGTGGGGCTGGCCCCGTGGCCGAGTGGTTAAGCTCGCGCGCTCCGCTGCAGGCGGCCCAGTGTTTCGTCGGTTCGAATCCTGGGCGCGGACATGGCACTGCTCGTCAGACCACGCTGAGGCAGCGTCCCACATGCCACAACTAGAGGAACCCACAACGAAGAATACACAACTATGTACCGGGGGGCTTTGGGGAGAAAAAGGAAAAAAATAAAATCTTTAAAAAAAAAAAAAAAAGAATATAGGCATAGTTATTAAATTGTATTCAAATCATTTGCTTTTGTATTTTTGTCTCTTTGCATTGATACATAAAACTGCTTAAAGGGTCTATGTCTTCTGTTTTTCCCAATTTTTGGTAATCACTACTGAAATTTGATTGAATGAATTGTTGAATATATTTAAAATAGGAGTTTGTATAGTTCTTGGAACTTGATAGATATACAAAAATGTTTACTGGATAAATAAATTACTTAACCAATAAGTAAATCCTTATCAAGATTGGGACAAATCCATGCCAAATGTCTCTGGATATGATGCAGCAAGAAGGACACAACATCACTTCTATGGTATTTCTGCTAAAATTGCATAACATAAACATAATCTTGAGGAAACATCAGAGAAACCCAAACTGAAAGACATTCGACAAAATAAATGGTTTTCCTCTGCAAAATGCCAAGGTACAAAAAGAAAGAAAAGCTGAGGAATTAATCCAGATTAAAAGAAACTAAATATATATGACAATTAAATATTTCACATAATCTTCAATTTGAGCCTAGACCTGGAAAAAAATAGCTATAAAGCATTATTAGGATAATTTTTCACATTTAAATACGGACTATGGATTAAATGATCATACTATATCAATATCAAATTTCCTGATTTTGTTAACTGAACTGTTGTTATGTGAGAGAATGTGTTTGTTCTTCGAAACTTCACTTAGAATTATTTAGGGTTAAAGGGGCATGGCGTCTCCAACTTGCTTTCAAATGGTTCAGGAAAAAAATATGTGTGTGTGTGTATATAACAATTAGTGAATCTGGGTGAAAAGTATAGTGAAGTTCCTTTTACTATTTATTATTCTTACAAATTGTCTGTTTGCAATTCTGCCAAATTAAAAGATTACTTTGGGGCCGGCCCTGTGGCATGATGGTTGAGTTCACACACTCTGCTTTGGCAGCCTGGGGTTCACAGATTTGGATCCTGGATGTGGACCTAGCACCACTCATCAACACATGCTGTGGCAGCATACCACATAAAATAGAGGAAGATTGGCACAGATGTTAGCTCAGGGCCAATCTTCCTCACAAAAAAAAAAAAAAGAAGAAGGATTACTACAAAAAATGATCCACATCTCTAAAATGTGCCTCTCTCCTCACACCATATCCTTCAAGCCATTATAAAAGAAGATTCTAATCAGTTCTGTCTTCCTATTCACACTCCCCTAAAAACTTGGAGATAAACTAATAAACTAACAATAATTAATAAGTAATAAATTAATTTAAAATTCCATTTGATTAAAATATAAAATGATAAATTATGACTGAAAAAATAGACAGTTTTCCTAATCAAATGTCAATGTCATCATCCACATTACTGGTTTATTAAGCACATGAGTTTTTTTTTCATCAACAATATCTGGTGCTTTCATTTCAGAGGCTCATCAGTCATTTTAACAAAGGAATGTTTAGAATACAACACAGTGTTTAGAATTCAAGGCATTTGAAACTTCAGAGAAATAGCTAAAACATTCTACTCATTGATTATGCCCTTTTATGAAAGCTCTGCATATATCCCAATGTACGTCATCAAAAATCAACAAATATTATCTCCCCTCAGAGCTACATTCAACAAAAAACTACTATATTTTATTCATTCTTGATTGCGTGTATTAAACAAATATTTATTGTATGTCCACTCTTAAGAACTGAGAATTCAATGGGGCCAATATGAGAGTCTCAGCCTTTAAAGACATAATAAAACAGGAGTAAGAAGAGTTTAGTTAATAGGAAATGTATAGCATAGACAAATGCTACAGTTGGACAAAATGCAAGATATAATGGGAGCCCATGAGAGTGACAAGCCGAGTGTTAAGGGATCAGTAAACCAAACTGATAACACTAAACCTAGTAGAAGTTAATAAATTGTCTAGTAGGAGAAAAATATATCAAGCTGAAAAATAAATACATGGAAAGCCAGTAGGTTACAAAAGAGTAGTATGGGTAATTTCTGAGAACTTCAGTAAGAGTGGAGCAAGACTGGAGGATGAAGATGTTAACAGAGGCAAAATTACAAAGGACCATATGTGCTGGGTCGAGGAGCTTGGACCTTGAGGGCAATGAAGAGACACTAAATTTCAAGAAGCAGACAGGCAGAGTCAGATTTCCCTTTTGGAAAATTTCTCTGACTATCAGTCATTCCGAACATTTGTTTGAGAGACCTATTTTAAACACAAGGCCACAGTCTCTTATTTGAAACCCTGGGGACTAGATACGATTTTGAATTCAGAATATATTGAACTTCTAGAAAAGTCACAGGTAAACGCAATGGATGTTACATAACATCCCCAGAGGTATCTGAAGCAACATCCCACAATTGAATACATGAAAATATCTCCAACAAAATGTACAAATTTTCACCTTAAAAGGACTAATCAATTCAAATCAGCTTTGTCACTAAATGAATTAAGATGAAACGTTTGGTTGTCAGATCAAGTGGATTTCAGAATTGAGGAGGAAGGACTGTGGACATGTAATAAAAACGTTAGAGACACACATGAAGGCAGTATAAGTCTGAAAACCAAAACAAATAATTGAGTAACAATTATCAAGCTGACATTCGAGTAAGTAAAACAACGGTTTACGGTGTCTAGAACAGCATCAACAGACTGAATGTGATTTATTGGCTGCCCTTCATTTCTGTGTCATTGTTCAATAAACTTTGTTCTCCTACTTAACAGATGCAAATTGTTTACAAGTTTTAGCACACACTAGATTTTTCTCTAGTATGAATTCTACATTATATTACGACTTGGAGCAAGTTGCACCCCAGAGTTTTGTGAGACTACCCTGTTAAACATCCCATCAAACCATTTTAACTGTTTATTTATGAAGCTCCAGTTAAAACTCACATATTCATTAAAATCTGGTGATATCGCCTATAGATAGTTATCCTCTATGTGATAGTCTAACAGTTGAGAACACTGGGGTAGAAAATGGATTGTTAGAAGGAGCAAGATTTCACCCAAGAGAGCTAGTTAGGAATAACCATACAGTAATCCCAGAAATAGATGATGGTCATCTTAACTGGGGTAACTGTAGCAGTATCATTTGACCTTGAAACAGATGATTTCTGCCCCACTATAGCACAGGGCAGAAAAAAAAACAAAAAGAATGCATTGTTGATCTGGGGAAAGAAAGAGTATTCATTTATCATTGGAGGTATTTTGGAATGTTTCTTGAAGGAAGAGACTTTTGTCTTGAATCTTGAAGGAATCTTACAGACACTCCTTGGGTGGAAAGGATGAGGTAGATACTTAAATCTAAAGAAGAGATAAGAACAAAAGCATTAAGGTATGTCTAGATGAAGTTTGCAAGCTAAGGGGAGGCTGAAATTATCATGAAGGTTGTCACATTAAGAAATTTTATTTTATTCTGTAAAGAATGGGAGCTGCATACCTGGCTGCAGTATAAAGGAGAGATCAAAACCAAGGAGGTAAACGTCCACAACTCTTATATTCAGCATATGAAAAAGAATACAAGTAAAATATATTGTTAAAAAATGTCAGCCTCAAGTAGTCTAGTTCCCTGCGAGACTGATTTTTGTATACGCACACACACGTGTGTGTATTTATGTGCATGTTTTCACATGTGTTTTTGGGTATGTATTCTGCAACCTCACTTTCTAGAATTTAAGAATTCAACTCAAAGGTATTTCATCCATAGCAACTCAACCATAGAACCTTTAGCATGACTACCCCTCAGCAATGAAAATGCAGCCATCTTTTCCTGAAGTAAAAGGAGCGAGGTGATGTGTTCCTTGGCTCATGGGGTTAGAAGGTCTCTCTTGAGGTCCTCTGCTGCATTGCCCTGCCTTCTTACTAATTAATGCTTCTCCTATTTCTAAACTTCTTTAGGCAAAACAATTTTCTTTAAAGGGGCTTTATAATGTCATTAGATTTCCCATTTGTGTTCAAATGCACCACATTCATGAGCAGGAGATGCTAGCACTGATTTTCTCTGAATTGAGGGACCAAATGGGAAATTTCTTTCTACAGAACATTCGACTTCCTTCTCCTTATAGCTCTGCTTTTTAAGTGAGAGTATGCTAGGCATTTGCTATTTTTTCATACCCATCTTTTTCCACGGACATGAAGAAAAGTGCAAAGACTAGTAGGCTATTGGGATGCCCACACTTTAACCATGGATGTCAGGGCCACCATGACATGAGGATATTAGAACCCAAAGGGACAAGTCTGATCACTGGCATCGATATTTTGATATGACAATAATAATTTCTTTCTTTTTTTCCTGTAAGGAGTGTTCACTAGAATCTACAAAAGAACATGTTTTTGGTCCATGGAGAAGAAAACAAAGGTCATACTTTTGAAATGTGTAAAGTGTCCACCATTTCATGAGCTAAAATCAAATATTTTGTACCATGGCTGTAATTTAGTCCACACTGAGGCTGTTAGAGTGAACTCTAGAACAAAGTTTTGAATACTTCAAGTATCCTGGCATATATGAGTTAGTTCCTCTCGGCTTGGTATTGTGTTTTGTTTATTCTTTTGACTGTTGTGAACTGACAGGCAAATAAAATTTAATCTAATCCTCTAGCCTCAACCCTGTGAATACTAATACCCACATGAATTCTGACTTTTAAAATGTTTCAGCATTGATCCTGCTGAAAGGATTATTGCAATGAGCTTAGGATTTAGGGTGCAAATCTTGCACCTTGTGATTAGCAACCAAAATTCATTAAGGGGGGTAAATATATGTATATTTCGATGATACCATTACTAAGGAGTTCCCAGGGTCTAGGTTAACCTGAAAATATATTACATACATTTTTGCCAAATGCTCTTTAGCCAAGTAGTAAAATAAATACTTGGCCAAAGTAGAGACCAAAGCCAAACATCACCATAATAGGACAAAATTTGGAGATGCAAGAACAAATCTATAGTGCTGTAATATTAATTATTGTTACCATTTCATTGTTAAAATCGCTTAGAAGTCATGCTTAAAATGGCTGATATATTAATGTAGAAAATGTAATTTATCCGTGAGGAATTCTCAAAATAGGACTTGAAAAATTGTTGACTTGAAAAATATAATATTCTCATTCCTAAGTTATCTGGCTGATGCATGTTCCCAGTCATCTGCATCTCACTTTGAAACTTCTAATATCTCAGCATCTCCGTGTTAAAGGTGAAAATTATCCATACAATAAATATCAACCTATTTTTCTGTTTATTTAACTATCTGAAAGTTATTAAATAATTTGTCAGTAAAAAACTTTCATAATCATCTTTAACTATTTAAGCATTTTATTCTTGAAATGATACATATATTTTAAAAATTCCAGTAATGGACAGAATTTCAAAATATAGGTCATATAAGGATATTTTCACTCCAAGTTTCATTTAGAATGCTTATCTATATTTCAAAGTAAATGTGTTAGTTCAGGCTGCTAGAACAAAGTATCATAGACTAGAGATCGTAAACAATCTAAATTTTTTCCTCACAGTTCTCTTCTTATAAAGGTACTAATCCCATTCATCAGGACTCCACCCCCATCATCTATTTACTTCCCAAATTCCTGCCTCCAAATGCCATCACTTGGGATTGGGAGTTTAATATATGAATTGGGGCAGGGGGACACAAATATTGAATCCACTGCAGGAAATATTCCAGCTTTAGCACTAAACTCTAATTACCCACATGTTTTCATTACAGATGTAGCTACATTGATTATATATGATGATAACTTATATGATTTTATGATTATTCATCACTTACCAGTATGCGGATAATAGAAGTGATATTGAAAACAAGAATTCAACTGTACAGACTTCAAATAGCTAAGGACAAAGCCAAGGACAAAAAGCAGACTTTAGACAAATATCAGCACCAAAGCCAAAATTCAGAGCATCCCTAGCTGAGTCATTTGATAAAATAAGATTATTATATCATTTTTTTTTAGTTCGATGTCTTCCTTTCTCAATTACAATGATTGAAGTTTTTATGTGTGTGTGTATGTCTAGATAATAGATATAGATATACCTGTGGTTTGTATGTATTGGTCTATATTTATATATGTACATGCATGTATGTATGTGGGTATGTATGTATGTATGTTATACTTGTACCTTGAGAAAAAAATGAAATTTAATTTTGGTGCTTCTTTTTTTAGCATTAACTGTGGTTTTTGCTCTTAGTCAAATCATAGTGCAGCTTCCTCAGAGAATGGAATCATGCTTTTACAGCATTTTGAAGGTGAACATCTCTTTCCTATGCATAAAAGAGTCTTTTCATTATCAAATATTGGTTTCACCACCCTTTACTTAAGAAATAAGTTCCAGGGGCTGGCCTGGTGGCACAGCAGTTAAGTAGGCACATTCCCCTTCGGCTGCCTGGGGCTCGCTGGTTCAGATCCTAGGTGCGGACATGGCACCGCTTGGCATGCCATGCTGTGGTAGGCATCCCACGTATATAGTAAAGGAAGATGGGCACAGGTATTAGCTCAGGGCCAGTCTTCCTCAGCAAAAAGAGGAGGATTGGCAGTAGTTAGCTCAGGGCTAATCTTCCTCAAAGAAAAAATAAATAAATAAATAAATAAGTTCCAAGTCAGGAACATAGCTGATGATATAGGACTATGAGGGATATATTCGCAGAAAAAATATTTATCAAGATGCCTTTTCAGTTCCCTGTGTAAATCACAGTCTCTGGCTTAAGGCTGTGCCAACATGACTGACCTGTGAATGTTCCTCGTAGAACAATGTGTTGATCACAGTAAACATTCATTCTGAAACTTTTAGGCAAAGCTTTCAGAAGTTAACCATTCACTCCTAACTACTTTAGGCAAAACAGGCTTTGCGTTAATGGATGTCAGCCCAAATGAGCAAGTGAGACTCCTGCTGATGCTGTTTGTGTGGGTGAGTTGGGAGGGGAGCGTTGTTTTCCTATGATGTTCTTCCAAGCTGCTTAAAAATAAAAATGCATTAAATAATTTGTCTGCTTTTATGAAGAATTAATATTTCATGCCTGAGGAGGTCAAATCCATCTGAAAGAGTTGTAAGAATGTGAACCCAAATTAAGACATAGACGATTAGTTTGAAACTTAAGAAATTCAGTCTCTATCTTTTCATTCCTTTCAGAAGCGGAAGGTCCCCACGCTCCAGGGGAATAGTTCAACACAGAGAGTGTCCAGAATGAGCTAAATTTATTTTCGAAAAGCATCTCATCTCACTGACATTCAACTTCGCCAGTGGTTTCTCATGCCTGACTTTAAACAGTATGTCTCTTCTGAGGATGTTGGTGGCTGTTAATTTTTAAAAAGACATTATATTAACTAATTTCTTGGCATCTTACACATCATTTTAGTTACAATTTTGAGAGGTGAACAAGGGGTCACTAAGAAAGGAAGAGAAAGAAAATAATTCTGAACCATCACATTCATTTTCTTCTCCTGATTTCTTTTTCCAAACAGAATTAGGATGAATTTATTTCTAAATATAGTCTATGTATAACAAATGTAAATTTATATATTTATATTATAGAAGGCCATGACTCTGGTGAAAACCTTTTGAAGAAATGTGGTTTTGCTAATGAAATATTTAACAGCCTTAGCCATTCCTCCTCTTGGTACCACTTTCAGTTGCTCTGCTCCCACTGGGGGTTTCCAGCTCCCTGAGTGTGTGTCACACAGGAAATGATGGGAAGTCAAGGTCTGCATCTGCAGTGAGGAGCCAGGAGCATGCTCATACAACCACCACACCCTGAAATAGGATGGCAGAGAAAACTGAGAGGATGAGCACATGTGCCTGATGGGGTGTTAAGAGAAGTGTTTTCATTTAGGAAAAGATAGTAAACTGAGTGGATGCAAGTGAAACTCTATGATTGGCTAGACCTTTGTGGTGACGCGTGTTGATTCTAGTCAATGGTCATTCCAGATGTGAGGTGGAAGGCTCAGGAATGCTTAACTTACAGGAACTCTGGGCCACCTATTCTTTTCATTCAATAACTTGTAAATATTATTATAATATCACATGATATTAAAGTTATTTTAGACAGGGGATGTCAATTTCCCTGATGTAACTGCCAATATAATGACCAGGACAAGTAAAATCACATGATTTCCAATCTCATTCTAAATATTACATCAAATTTATTAAATCTACTATGTTCATCTACATCTTAAAATTATCTTTTACTTGCCCTAAGTTGCTTAAAATTGGAGACTTTTAAAAATTGGCTCTTAAACATCCTTTGAACACATAGACCAATGGAACAGAATAGAGAGCCCAGAAATAAACTTATGCATATGTGGAAAATTTATTTATTTATGACAAAAAGTCAAGAATATACAATGGGAAAAAGATAGTCTCTTCAATAAATCGTGTTGGGAAGACTGGAGGGCCACATGCAAAAGAATGAAAATGGACCCCTAATTTATACCATACATAAAAATCAATTTAAAATGGATTAAAAACTTGAATGTAAGACCTGAAACCATAAAACTTCTAGAAAACAGGGAATCAGCTCCTTGACATTGGCCTTGGCAATGATTTTTTTGGATTTGACACCAAAGCAAAGGTAACACAAGCAAAAGTAAAAAGGAGGACAATATCAAACTAAAAAGCTTCTGCACGGCAAAGGAAACCATCGACAAAATGAAAAGGTGACCTACGGAATGGGAGAAAAAAGAAGGACAATATCAAACTAAAAAGCTTCTGCACGGCAAAGGAAACCATCGACAAAATGAAAAGGTGACCTACGGAATGGGAGAAAATATTTGCAAACCACATATCTGATAAGGGGTTAATATCCAAAATATACAAGGAACACATACAACTCAATAGCAACAAAACATATAATCCAACTAAAACATGGGCAAAGAAACTGAATAGACAAGACATACAAATGGCCAACAGATACATGAAAAGGTGCTCAACATAACTAATCATCAGGGAAATGCAAATCAAAACCAAAATGAGATATCACCTCACATCTGTTAAGATGCCTATTATCAAAAAGACAAGAGATAACAAATGCTGGCAAGGACATGGAATAAAGGGAAGCCTTGTGCACCATAGGTGGGAATGTAAACAGGTAAAACCACTATGAAAAACAGTACGGAGGTTCCTCAAAAAATTAAAAATAGAACTACCATATAATCCAGTAATTCCACTTTTGGGTCTATATCCAAAGGAAATGGAAACAAGATGTCAAAGAGATATCTTCCCACCATGCTCACTCACAATAGCCAAAGTACAGAAACAATCTATGTATCGGTCAACGGATGAATGGATAAAGAAACTGTGGTATATATGTACAGTGAAATATTATTCAGCCTTAAAAAAGAAGGAAATCCTATCATTTGTGACAACATGGATGAACCTGTAGGGCATTATGCTAAGCAAAATAAGCCAGACAAAGACAAATACTGCATGGTATAACTTACATGTGGAATCCAAAAAAACTCATCAAGCTCACAGAGAGTAGAAAAGTGGTTGCCATGGGCAGGGAAAGGGGGTATGGGGAAATAAGAATAAGTTGGTAAAGGGTACAAACTTTCACCTATAAAAAGAATAAGGTCTGAGGATCTTATATATAACATGGTGACTACAGTTGATAACACTGTATTGTATAATTGAAATTTGCTAAGAGTTGGAACTTAAATGTTCTCACCAAAAAAAGGAAATGTGAGGAGATGGATGTGTTAATTAATTTGATGAGGGGAATCTTTTCATAATATATACATTTATCAAGTCATCACACTGTACCCTTTAAATAGCTTATAATTTTATTTGCCAACTTTACCTCTGGAAAGCTGAAAAAAATAAAATAAAATATAGTTGGTGTAAATATCAGTACATAGTAATGAGGGATACAAATCAAGAACAGCTCTTTTTAAAGTTATCCCTTGGAGAATAAGTGTTAATTGCCTGTAATATAAAGAACCACTGAATTAAAGTATACATTTGCATTTCATGCTACTTGGGAGGTACTTGCGGACATAATTTTGCAGAAGGTCAATGTTTTACAGAATAATGTATTGATAACACATGACTTTAATCTTAACCAATATTGTAATCCTGAATAATTTAGGGGAAGGGTTTTTATGCATTGTTTACCATTAAATTTCAAGGTAGTATTAATTTCTGAAGAATAATACATATATATAGTACTTATACAATTCAAGAAAAATAAAACTCCTAGATACTAGAAATCTACAGAATTCAACAGAACATATTTTCTACTGTTTCTTATTGGTGCATGTCTACATTTCTATCCACAAAAGGTGAAGGAATTTTTTTTAAATGCTAGGTAATACGTTTCATTTCATGGTTTGAAAGAGAATTTTTCAATAAAATATTTTTATCTGTCAAACACAGGAGCACATCTTTGCCTTCCTCCTAAACTGTCTGATTACTACATTCTTGTTTTTTTCCTTTTACTATTCTATTTCATTTTTCTTTACTTTTCATTTTTTCTTTCTTTATTTCTCCATTAATATTGCCATCTCTCTGTTCTCATCTATTTTTGGCATCTGTCTCTTTTAGCCTCATTCTCCTTTCTAAATCCTCATCCTTCTGTTATTTTTCCTTTAGATTTCTTTTACCTTAATCTGTATCTCTTGTTGGAGTATGCCTCAACCTCACTTCTTTGCAAAAGAATCAGAGCCAAGTGAAAATAAAGAGAGATGAGAAAGAGTTTTTAAGTTAAGTAATCCTGAGATCTCTGGTGGTGCAGAATATATACATTGTGTAACCAAGATTTTACTTCAATGATTTATTACATTTTGATTATGAACTTGGAAATGAATGAAAAGTCTCAGAAATCTGTAATTAGGGAGCAAACAAGTCAGCTGCCTAAACCAGAATACTTTGAATCTAACATTCAAGTTATTTTGAACCTCACATTTAAATAATTTTGACAGCCACTTTATTTTTTTTGATTGCTAAAATATTATGTGAAGCCACAAGTGAAAAAGAAAGTAATTCTCTTACTAATTTTACCAACTTCCTATAATATCTCTGCCAATTTTGGTTTTCTGCTCCTCTTCACTAGCTTTCAGTGTGCTTCAGTTCCCTGCAGTTAATCATTCCTTTCTGAGCAATAATTTTGCATTAAAATTTGATCAGATCACTTTAAAATTTTTATATGGTTACAGTAAGAATCCAAGATGAAGTTTAAGGGGAAAGAATGGGTTTTTAATGCCCTTTAGCTCCCTAAACACAATATAATTTATAAATACTCTATAATTAGGAAGCATCAATTCAAAAAATACTAGATAGAGTAAAACTTACCATGTCTACATACTATTTTCAAAAACTTTAAGAACATTTATTTCGATATTCATTAAAAGCAAAAATACTGCAAGATGAATGTGCTGTACATTTCAATATATTTTGAGTAAAGATGAATATCATGATAGATTCCTTTCAGTAGTAATAGGACAGTGAACAAATGAACACTTACTTTTATTTACTATAATTCATTTTAAAGATTGACAGATGTAAAAGAATAAAATAGATTCTCTGCACACAGTATAGTAACATCTTTATTATCTACCTATAAATATTTTTGATGCCTACATCTACATTATTTGAAAAAGAAGTGTCTGGTTAGAAATTTACACATAGAATCTTCATTGTGTAAATATGCTATTGAAATTGAGAAAGCACATAAAAAATCCAAAGGTTGAAATTTGCAACCTAATCTTATTGCATTCTATATTGTATTGTTATATGTTTTATTCCATAGTATTAAATACATTGTGCTACTTTGAGATATTAAACATTTTCAGCAGCCAAAGTAATAAAAATTATTGCCATGCACGGGTTTGATGTGGCCAGATCAACCTTTACTCATTGGGCCCAAAATCTGAAACTTAATGTTCAAGCAATTCATAAATATACATAATTGTTTTATCATTTACAGAAGTGAAGAAAAAAATAAAGCTAGTGTGTTCAAAACACATGTTCCAAGCAGGACACAGAGCCACGTTTTCTTTAATAAATTCTTATATTTAGTATACATTTTTAGACCCAGTATTAATAAAAGCATAATTAACAAAATTAACCATACAATTTTTACATTGATTTTCAACTGCTTTTCTTCAGCTGATACTATTGTAATAATAAGTTTGAATTCTAGAAGAAATGGGACTCGACAACACACACATACACCCTATATTTAACTTATTTGAGGTTTTAGATAAAAATATCTCTTGGTAGGAACTCAAAAAGGGTCGATTCCAATACTATTAAAATATTGGTGGTAAACGTATTGGCAATCTGCAAAATAAATGGGCTACGTTCATTTAATGAAATATATAGTTCATCCATTAGTACCCAAATTATCAGTGTATCATGACAGCTCTACAACAATGTGGTCAGTCTTCTAAAATCCAAGAAGAAAACACAATTAACTGACTGCTCCAGAAAAAAGATTTGTAAAGAATTCCTCCATCTATCTGCACATCTGCCACCACTCACCTAGATAGGACTCTTGGACTTAGAGAATACTCTGGGAATGAATCTGAGAAAGCTCCTTACAACAAAACCAATGCTTCAATTTGACATCTTGAAGAATGAACTTTGTCTTAATGCAAAATTAATATGTATTAATTTTGACAAATTTTTTTTAAAAAACTAAAAATAAGCAAAGACAAAGTAGGGTGGAAGTTCTGGAAATGATGGTATGAATATTTTGAGTGATTTCTCCTACAGAAAACAATTATAAAATTGAACAAAAATACTAAAAACAACTACTAGAAGGCAATAGAAAACACTAAAGGTAGTCAGAAAGTGGAGTAGAATTATATTCTTGAAAAACTCCTACTACACTGGATTAATAACTAGAAGACGTTGGGGCCAGCCCGATGGCGTAGTGGTTAAGTTCACATGCTCCACTTCAGTGGCCTGGGGTTCACCGGTTCAGATCCTGGATGTGGACCTATGCACCGCTCATCAAGCCATGCTGAGGTGGCATCCCACATAGAAGAACTAGACGGACTGACAAGTAGGATATACAACTATGTACTGGAAGAATTTGGGGAGAAAAAAGTAAAAAGAGGAAGATGGGCAACAGATGTTAGCTCAGGGCCAATCTTCCTTACAAAAAACCATACCAAAAAAAAGAAAGCCTAAAAGATTTTGATTTTCTTGCTTGGGGGAACATTCCATTCTTCTAGTTCTGGAAGTGGAGAACTGCAATCTTACTGGCTTTCGGTGGCAGATATCAGAATTTAGAGCAACAGACAGCTAGAAATATAAGAAGGGAATGCTGGAAGTAAGACAGCCATAAAAGGGCTGCAATCCAAATTCTGAGTGTATTTTTTTCCCAACCAATAACTAATGTCTAAACATCGTAGATTCCAGGAAGCCTACAACAAAACCAGTCAGACGTGAGGGGGGTTGAGAGAGTACTTGAAAGACAGAACAGCCCTTGGTAAGATTTGCAAGTTTGCTTTGCTTTTGACTCTGTCTTTCCAAAACTGCACATAGCTCAGTCAGCAGAGAAGGGAAGCCGACCTGGTTTGAGGCATCAGAGACCAAAATGCAGGGATATCAGAGCATCTGGAAATCTAGGACACTGAAGTGAAAGAATCACAGAGTGAACCTCTAAAATCTGAGCTGTTGGATCTTTTTCTACTTTACCACTTCTCTTATCATCTTTTACATATGTGTTCAAGTAAGAGCATATAGCCAGGTGTTGTTGCTGCTATTTTCTTAACCATTAGAATAATCTCTCTTTTAACTGGTGAATTTAATCCTTTAAAATTTTGTGATTACTAAAATATTTCATTTTATTCTTACCCCTTGCTCATTGTGATGCATTTTCTTTGGTTCTTTACTTTTTTCTTGCGTTCTATTGGTTCTATGAAATTATCCTTAATTTTCTCTTTTCCTCATTTACTATTTTGTAGGTTGGATATAATATTTCTATATTTTTAAGTTTTGCCCTTAAAATCTTAATATATTTTACATATAAAATCTAAAATACTCAATTTCTCTATCTTCCTCCCAAACAAAACTTGATCATCCTCAATGGACATATTACTGTTGTCTACAATATTAGTTCCATGTTTATTTCTATCATAAAGAATTGGTTACTATTATTAATATTTTACCATCATTATTTTATATCATAACTACTTGGATTTGTCAACAAATTTGCCATTTCATCTTGCATACTAATCCTTCCTTCTAGTTTAATTTACTTCTTCCAATAATACAAACTTTTTCTTTTTTTCCCAAAAATCTTTCAGTGATAAGTTTCCCCAGTCTTGCATGAAATATATTTAATTCATCTTCTCTTGAGATAGATTGTTTTGAGATGGGTGCACAGTTTTAGTTTAATAATATTTTCCTCAGCATTATGAAGCTAAACATAAACCAGTGTCATCTGATGCCTATTTCCACTTTTGAGAAGGGTATTTCAGGCTAATTGTTCCTCTATTCTAGGTAATATCTGTCTTTGCTTTCTAGTAGCTTGTAAGAATTTGTCTCTGGAGGTCTATAATTTCACTAGCATGGCTCTTAAGTATGGAATCACTTTACTTTTCCTTCTCTGAACTAGTTCTGCTTCCTGAAGTTTGGAGCCTTTCATAAGTTCTGATGAAATTTTAGCCATTATCTCCAAATATGTTTTCTCTGTTCTTCCTGTTATCATTCCTGTTAGACACACATTGGATCTCCTTAGTTTAGTCTTTTTTCTCATAACCTCTATTTTACAATTTTCATGCCTAAGTCTCTGTGCTGCATTTTGGGTAATTTCTCCACATCAATATTTCTCTTTATTCATTCTCTCTTCATCTGAATCTAAATTTCCATGTGACAATTTTATTGTATTGTTAATTTCAATTACTGTACTTTTCAATTTGAAAGTTCTATTTAAATTATCTTAATATACCAATACATTTTCCCCCCATATTGTGTTATTTTTTTTCCTTGGAATTCAAATACTTCAATTATCATTTTAAACATATTTGTTTTATAACTTTTTCTTTTAACACTGTCTTACTATATGGAGTTCTCCAGATTTTAATTGTCTTTCTTTTCCCTACTAAATCTTGCTTTTGGTAGACTATAATGTGAGTATTTTTAAATTTGGGTAATGTGAACTATAATCCTGTGGGGCGTGGGTTTTGGGATTATTTTCCTAAAAGAGTTTTGTTTCTGCTCTGATTGATGGAAACTACGAATTGTGACCCTGAGACCAAGTTTTGTGTTTTCAGTTTGATATTGTCCAAACCATGCAAGTAGTATAAAATTTGGACTCCACACAAATAGAAAAAAGAGAATTTGGTCTTACAATTTTAGGAAACACTTTGATATTTTTTCACCTCCATCAGGAAGAGTCAAACTTCATTGTCTTTTCCTTGTACTGGTAGGTGGAATTTTTCTTGTGTACCCTTTATTTCAGAGTATTAATGGCTCTGGCTTTATGCTGATTTTCCACTTTTAAGTCTCTGCCTCTCAGAGACCCACACCCTCCTTCCCTGTCCAAGTGTAGGAATTAAACAGTGCTCTTGGGGTATAAAATAAATAAATAAAATGTTTTCTGTCCTTCTCAGGATATCTGTAATATCAGTTCACATCTTATGTCTCTAAGATATAGTCCTTGTTTCTTTCATTTGAGTTTTTCTCTTTCTTCTTGCAAAAAAGAACATTTCTACACATTAAAAAGAATGTTTGCTAGTTTTTACCCAGAATTTCTAGATATTTATAGAGAGAAAGATTTTAGATATTTTTTTCCACCACTTAGCCAAAAGATGTCCAGAGAGTGTTTTCTACAACACAAAGGGGTGTGTCACTCTCCTGCCTAAAATCCTCAATGACTTTACATTTCTATTACCATATAATTCAACCTCATTAATACAACGTATTAGGAACCCCTACCTTTCAAGTCTAACCTTTTGCTAAGGTCTCCTTCATGCTCAACATTCATATATATGAAGCTCCTTTCAGGTCCCAGGATGTTTTAACGTTTCTTCAGTGTCTCTGTGTGTGCCTCCCACTAGCCACCCCTCCTCCCAACCACGCACAAACACATACACATTTAACTTCAATTCTTATCTGTCCCATCTTGAAAATCTGTAACGGTTTTCTAATAGGTTAGGCACCCCTACCATATGTTTCTCAACACTCTATGCATGCCATATCATACTACATATCACTATGCTTATTAAATTACCTATTTCCCAATCTAATCTGTTAGCTCCATCCACCTATTCAATGGATGTTTATTAAGCATCTACTATGTACCAGTTTTGTTTTGATGGGGGACAGTGGTGAACAAATCAGACACAAATTCCTACCATGAGAATAGGAGTCCTACATACTTTGTTTACCCATGTAAATTCCCATTTTCTGGCTCAGTAACCAGAATACACTAGGAATTCAGTAAACATCTGTTGAATAAATGCCTCTTATCCAAGTGTTCAGTCAGCATATGGAATTTGAAGTTTGACCTCTTTGCCACTATATTCTGTTGCTGTATTGACGTTAAATCATAAAAATAAAACAAAACACAGGAAATCACATTAACATTCTGTGATGCTGTCTAACATATGAACGGCCTTCTGTATTTATTCTCTTCATGAAAGCCAGAGAGTGTATCATCTGCAGGACAGTGCACCTTGGTGATATGAACCTAACAAAATTAAGAGCTAGAAAATATATCACCAAAAATTGTTTGACAAGATTTATGATGTGTTTCTAAAATTCCAAATCCCCAGAATGTCTACTTTCATTTGTTTTCTTCATTTTCATTCTATTTTGTAGATTCTTACCCACAAAATTTTTCACAGGTATTCACAATTTTTCCTCTGCTTCATTATCTCAACCTCCAATAGCCTTTGTTATTGCTTTATATTTAGTTTTGATGGACATTGTTAATTTATCAGGCATATTCTTTATGTAAGCTATTATTTATAGATAGAAAATGTTCTTATGAGTGACTAGGGTCAAATTATAGATTACTGTTTTTAAATTTTGTTTTTTCATCTTTACTTCTGTCACATTTCATAACTATTTTCTTCTTAAAGGGTGTGAAGTCCATTCATCCAATAACAGGCTATATGGTGAGTCCTGCTTAGGCCCTTTGATGTTTAATTTCCTTGCTATTCTTTGGGTAAGAATGGGGTGCAATTATTTCATTCTCACTTATTTCTAGAACTTTTCTGGAAACCAACAACTTGAAAAGAGAAAATCATGACTTGTTTGAATAAAAGCTTTTGCTTTATTCACGTGTACAATCTTCCTTAGGTGTGGTGTGATTTCTCTTATGTTTACCAAAGTTAAGGTAGCTACTTCTATCTTCTCATAGTCTAGTGCTCTGCCGTGGATACTATTCCCTGTGCTATTTTTCACCATCCTTTGCAGCAAAATTCCTTTAAAAATCTTGCAACTAGTGCTTGTGACATCCGTGGCCTCTGGTTTCTAATATCCTCTTGATTCACTTGTAAAACATGTCATTGTTCACCTTCTCTGTTTCACTGTGGTGATCATTTCACCTTTCTCATCCCCTTGAAAATAACAGTCAGAGGATCTCAGCAGTCTTGGAAACTGCAGCAGTAGAGCTGTTAGCCCCAAAGCACTGCCCTTCTGCAGTGACCAGACCAAGGAGATCATATATAATTTTTTCCACCTTGATGCCTGTCCTTAAATCACTTATTTTTAAATTTCTTGGAATCTTGTCTCTCTCTCTCTCTCTCTCTCTCTATACATATTTTGTGCTTCAAAGACAGCTCTGCAAACAACTTATTTATTATCTATAGTTTCTCCTTTCAAACAATGCTAAATCTATTTGTCTAACTTGTATGTCCATATCTATTACTAATCAATGCTATTACTAATAGAATAATCTACTATTATTCTGAAAAACTCTGTGAATTCAGTTGGCAATGCTTGGATCCATACCCACGATTTTCCCCCTCTATTATCATCCCTATACATCCTAAATAAAATTATTAAATTTTCTATGTTTTACCATTATTCCTTTTTTGTCTTATTTTACTTTTATTTTACCTAAGTAAGCCTTCTGTTAACACTTTTGCAAGTGAGAATGTTTAATTTGGTCTTCAAATTCTTCAGATTTACTTCTCCTCTTAAGAGCTTACCTTATATCATTATTAATTATCCCTCACCCTTCTCTGACATCTTGGCATGGTGCAGCCTCCCATATCCTTGATCATTCTCACTATCCCATGTATTTCTATTCTAACAGGGATTTACTCATACTCCACACACAGCTGCTAAATTACCTACTTTGGGGGTGATTCTTTTCATCTAACATCATGGAATCACCAGAAGAAAACTTAAAAGGGATCTATATTTGCACCTTTTTAAAAAAAAGTTTTGCTAAGGTATTTCTATCCCCTTTAGTTTAATATCAAAATTGTCAGCATATGCATTTAAATAAGTGATTTTGTATCTCCATTTCTATAACCCAATTAAATATTTGGTTTCAGAGATAAGTTTTAGTTATAATTCTAATTTACATGCATGTTTTCTGTGAATGCTGAAATCCTGTTCCAATATTATCCTTCACGTTATGTGCAAAGTATCACCATAAATTTAAATGGTTTTATTTTTTACATTCCTTTTTAGGATTTTTTTAGATTGTTATACATTTCATTTTAAACCTTTCTAAAACTTATGCATGATCTCATGCATTCCAACATACTCTGAATGTTTCACAAACTCATCTTATATATATTAACATAAATATCATCCTTGCATGGCTCTTGTCCACTGTTAAGTGATACAAAATCCCCCAATCTCAGTCCTAAAACTTACAGTAAATGTTTCTTTAATATCTAAATCCAGCCAAATTTTTTAATGCTAAAATATACCTAACTTCATGTTGCAGAATGTACCATAGCTAAAAACTTTTTTTCCTATATAGTCTTAAAATTTTTTCATTTTAAATTGTTATCCTAATATTTGTGTGATTTCAATTATTTCATCAACATTTTCATACATTACTCCTTTTCTTCTCATATCAGGTCTGCGTTGATTCCATTTTTCCACCTCTTTCCCTCCTTCTTTTGGTGTCCATTTAGGAACATCAGTCCCATTTTCCCCATGAACTTCAGAGATTCATTTCTCTTTTATCTTCTTAAGCAAAGCTTTGTTTTCTGTAAGCGTGTTCTCTGTCTCCTTTCTTCTGTGACAGCTGCCTTCTCCATGCTGTGTTCGGTTTGGTTTCTTGTTCTTTTCCTAGCTTTCCTCCTGCCCCTCATCCCAACCCCCAGCAACATCTCTTTGTCAAGCCATTTCTTCCTGTATTCTGCTCTTACAGTCACAGGGAATTTCATAGAATTTCTTTGAATTGAAATTACAAACTCAGTTTTTCCTCTTCTTGTTTCTTTAATTTAGCATCCCTTCTCATACAACATGCTCATGAGCAATTTGCATATAGTGCCCATTTTCACCTCAAAGTTTATAGAAACATTCAACTTCTAATTTCTCTAGAGAAACATTTTTAACATGAAAACAAATCTCTCTTCGTTTCATCATCCTAACTCAACAGACTTCATTTCTGTGCATCTTTTTTACCAACTTGGACTCAATATTTCATATATCATTAATCATAAAGATCACTCAATTAAGTAGTATGCTTTTATTTCTTTATGTGATTTTGGAAATATTTTCAGTATGTAGCATTTTATTTTCCATGATAGTCTATCCATTGGTTATACATAAATTTACTTACTACATCTCTTAATAACTGTTAACATTAAGTGATTACAATGCATAGACATTGTTCTATGCACTTCATATTTATTAACACATTTAATGCTCACGACAAACGTATGAGGTAAGTATTATCGCTATCCCTATTTTAAACATATTGACTTTCAATTTGACTTGACTTTCCACCTCTATGCCTCTGTTTCCTATATTCCTAATGAACCAAGTGCCCAATCTTAAAATTGGGATGTCCTCTTAGACTCCTTAATTTCCTACTGCCCCCATATTCAATCATCAAACACCATCATTGCCACCTTTCAAATAGCTCATGTCTGCCCATATGTTTCAAGTGCCATTGCCACAGTGCCAGGGTAGGCCACCATATATGAGCAGACAAGGGGCAGGCAATGCATTCGAGCCAGAATATACAACCCTCTTACCTACTCAACCCTCACATCACAGCTCAAGAGTTATGCCTTTAATGAAGCTTTCTCTGACTCCTCTGGACATGTTTAATGGAACATTTCTCCATGCTCAAATAGTTCAGAGTAACTACTGCTCTTCTCATAAAGACTGCAGTGCATTTTTTCAGTAAATCCATAATTTTCCCAAGGCCTATGTCAGAAGACCTATGAGACTACTGCACAAGGCTATGAGTATTCCTACCACACTAGACATTGACTCTTTTTATTTCTGGAGCCAATTTACACAAGGAAACAGGATTTTATTTCAAAAATTGCAGCATTAAAGTAGGAAGGATAATAACCAACAGCTAAATCAGTTTGAAGTGTGCATTTAAGGTAGCCAAATAGGAGTATTCACTCCTAGCCCAGTGACTCTCCACATAACAGGGTGACAGTGCCTATGGTTAAGTTGTATGTCTCAGAAAAATATCAAATGTATTCATGCCTTGGGCAACTGAATCCACCGGGAAGCATTAAAAACAATAAATTTTAAATTGTGAATAAATACAAAAATAAATGTTTGTTGAATGCCTGTAAGTGTGTAAGGTGCTCAATAAGTAAATGAATATTTTCTTTCCTTTTGTGGGATAGATTCCTAAGAAAGTGAGATATCTTATCATAATAAAATTTATTATTTTTAATCTTATTTCCTCACATCCAGAACACTGCTCCTGGTGACACACATACACATTATTTCTTAAATCTTCTAATGATATGTCTTTGACTGTCTCAGATCCCAATCCTAATTTTCTCTGACCACAATTCGGAAAATTCTAGGAGTAATGTAAGCTTATTCCCCCTGGCCTCAGGTATTTCTCTAGCTTATTACTATCCTTTAAAGTCTATTATATCTGTTCCTAGTATTGTAAAGACACAACAACATCTTTAGGAACCAGATCATTCCCGGATAAAATTCACAGACCATTTAGCTTACAAAGAAGAATTATCTCCAAGTTCTTCAAGCAGTTTTGGGTTTTTGACTTCTATGCAATCACCAAATAAAGCCGATATTTCTGCTGACCTGAAACTCAATTTGGGATCCCTAGTGCCTAATATTTGAATAAACTCAAATAGATCCCTTTGATGTGTCTTCACTCCTGACTCAAGAATCCTACATCACAAAGTCTTGTTGGGAAACTGCTTACCCCTGTGAAAGAAAACTGAATCTTCTCCAAACATTTTCTACCATTCTTAATTTTTTGCCCTTCTTTTGTCTTCCTATGGTCACTACGAGATACTCAAGTATTAAAAACAATGAACTTTTTTCTTAATTATTTTCTCACTTCCTTCTTTTATCCAATCCCATTGTAAAGGCTCTCCTTTTTCTTCTTTCATTCTTCTATCCCATTCTCCTCCTCCTGCTCTTCCATTCCCTCCTTTTCTTCCTCATTCTACTTCTTCCACTTCTCTTCCTTATTCTAGTTCCCATTTGCTGCACCTGCCTTGAGCTTCAAATGGCTCCTATGACTGAATCCAGGCTCAGCATATCTAAAATGCTGTATTTAGACATTTTCTTTGTCTTACACGTTCTGCATTGTTCGCTCTCTCTCCCTCTCCTGCTCTTTCTTTACCTGTGTATTGCGAGTAACAGCCCGTATCCTGTTAAAGCTGATTCTACTTCTTACAGTACTCTACACCTAGCACCCATGCTGATCCAGTCTGGCATCTGTCACTCACTCATGATGCTTACCACAAAGCAGTTAAGTACAGAAACTCTCTCACCACAGAGCTCAGGTTCAAATCCAGGTTCTGCATTTTATTAGCAGTGTGAGCTTTGATAAGATATCTATTTTTTTCTAAGCCTCAGTTTTATTATTTTTGAAAGTAGAATAACAGTTGTGCTGTGTCTATGTCTGCCTTATGGACCTCAGTATGCTCACTTTTTCCTGTGATGCCACCTCAGAGCTCTCTGGTACATTCACTCTTGAAGACTTAAAGTGACCTTAACATCTTGCCCAGCCTGAAGGAACAGCTGACTCAACACAAAGAAATCAATATGCCTAAGGCCACCATTACTTTGAGTTCAATATTTGAGACCACAATGCTAGAAACAAGTGTCCACTTTCCTTTAAGAAACTATGAGAATTAATTCCACCTACCCTCAGACTTAGTCAAAAGTCCACGCTTACCATGTGTCACCCCAATAGTGTATGTTCCTCCTCTGATCTGATCCAACTCCCTTCTCTGTTACTGTATTAGTTTTCCATTACTGCATAACAAATCGCCACAAGTCTAGTGGCTTAAAACAAGAAACAGTTATTATCTCACAGTTTCCAGGTGTCAAGGGCCTGGGCACAGCTTGGTTGGGTCCCCTGCTTGGGGTCTCACAAGGCTGCATTCAAGATATCAGTCAGATTGAGTTCTCCTCTGGAGACTCACCCTGGGAGGAATCCAAGCTCATTCAGATTGTTGGCAGGATTCATTTCCTTGTGGTTGGCTGTATGGCTGAGGGCTCTGGATCCTTACTGGCTGTTTGCTGGAGGCTGCTCTCAGGTGCTAGAAGCTGCCTCCAGTTTCCTGCCATGTTGTCCTCTCATAGGCAATCTACAACATGGCTCTCTGCTTCCTCAAGGACAGCAGTTGAACCTCTCTTTCCGATCTGCTAAGACAGAGTCTTATATAATGCAATGTAGCCATGGGAGTGACATCCATCACCTTTGCCATGTTCTGTTGTTGGAAACAAGCCACAGATTCCACCTGCACTCAAGAGGAGGGGATTGCCCAGGGTGTGACTCATAGTGGTTCACCTTATAGTGGTCTGCCACACTCACCTTTCAAAACATCCTGTTACTTTGCTTCTAGCATCCCCTGTGTCATCAGAAAACTCCTTTATATCCTCAATCTCTATACATTCAAAGTATTCTCTCCATTTCATCTTAACCCAAAAGTGGAGAACACACTTTGTTCGGAAGTCATCTCAAGCAGAAGGTATCACTTCTAACATCCCATTTGAGTTAGAGCCAGCAGAAGGGGAGAATGGTCCTCTCTGTTCCACAGTGCCAGACCCAGACCATTTCTCCCCCTTCCTTCTGCAAAACCCCCTGTTCCTCTGAGGCTCACAGTATCTAGCTATACCTCTCTCTCCTAGTTACTATGTATTCTGAACTCCCCCCAATATCTGATTCCTTCTCATTCATCAAAAATTTTACCTCAGGCTTTCCCTATGCCTATATATCTGTCCTACTCAATGACTTCTACATGTGTGCGTACAAATAACCTGATATCTTTTCCTCTCTGTTTTTCTCATCCTTATCTTCAAATAAATTTTTCTTCACTCCACCACAATAATGCACTCCCATGCTCACACTTTGGATATTATCAGTTCTTGAATCTACAAGCCCACCAAAATTTTGGTTTTATATGTTCCATTCTCTGATAACCACTTTCTTGCCTTCTAGCTTACTTGCTCAAACACAAAATGTTGTTTCTTCAATATTCTCTCTGCTTTTTGCCCATGACTGGCTTGTCGCCACTTAAATCTTAGAGCCTTTCCTGACTCTAGCAGGTAGATCCCCCTATTATTCTAAATTGCACCATCCATTTCCTTTCCTGATCCTAGCACTGATCACATCTGTAGCAACAATTTGGCTTTTTTTGTTCATTTAGTCTAATTTAATGTCCTCAAAAGATTTTAAAGCCCACGAGGACAGAAATGATGTTTACTGCATTGTTTACCAGTATATATCAATACATTTTATGGTATCAGATATACATATGATACAAAAAAAAGTTTGTTTTTTGTTTGTTTGTTTTTTTATATTTGTTTATATATGTATTTGTCGAAGAATGAATGAATACATCAAGGGCTGTGAGAAGAATCAAATGAGATTTTGCATATAATGATGACGATGGCAGGTGATGTTTACTGAGTCTTTATCATGGTCCACGCACTATTAAAGCACTTTGCATATTATCTCATTTAGTTCTCCCAGGAACTCTATGAGGTGGATATTATGAATTCTTTGTTGTAAAGATAAGGATACCATGGTACATACAAGTTAAGGCAACTGTCAATGTCACACAGACAGCAGGTGACAGACTCAGGAAGCCTGACTGTGAGGCTTCTGCTCTTACTCTCTGCACTAGACTGCCTCCCAACCTGAGCATTTAATGCTCTAGCAGCACAAAATATTAGATAAATAACACTTTCAGAATTTTCTTTATCACAAATAAATTTGATGTCAGTGTTTGTGAAATATGGATCATATTTCACATATCACAAAAAGATAAGCTATGGATATAGATGAATAATCTTTTCAAAAATATTTTAGGAGATAATAGTTATCTGTTTATAGTATAGATCTACTATTATTTTCCAGATGAGCAAAGAATTACCAAAGAGAGAAAATAATATGCCTAAGATAAGGTAACTTGTTAGATTTCCAACTTAGAAGTATTTTGTTGTTATTTTCTCACTCTCAATAAGTCATCACTACTAATGAAGATCTGTGTGGGTGTATACACGAATGTGTGTATGCATACATATACTTATACATTCATGGAATGTGAATGAATTATAAGCTGTTTCTACTATAACTCAATGAATGGTCTGAAGAAGTATCATCAAACAGAATTTTTAAAGATAATTTATTGGCTGTTAGTCTTAGGACATATTTATTACACTTTAGGGTAAATGATTTATTACAGACTAAATGTATATCCAAGCAGTTTGCCTACTATTGCAGAAGCAACAAGGAAATAGTATTGATTTACCACTATATGTGTGAAAAGAATTTTAACTTGAATTTTTTCTTTGTTGACTGTATGCACTTGTATCTGCATAATTACAGCTACATAAGAACACATTTGACGACATATATAACACAGGACACTCCAGCTTCCAAATGGCATTTAAATTCTTGATATTAAAACTCTCTAAAATCTATTTTACTTTACACATTAGAGACAAATTGCTTGTGACGTCACCTTGCCCCAGGAGACAACATTGCTTTTTCCACAGTAACAATATTTTGTCTTTAAAATGTCTCTTCACTTTTTGGTTGTGAGTGGAGAATTTTAAAATTGTTTCTAATTTTTTTATGCTTGAGCGATAGAACCATATTTTCTAGAGCAATAATGTTTAACTTTGAGGTAGAATAACTTTGAGAGCCCTGAATAATTCACTTTGACACTCCCGGCTCTCTGAAAAGTGCCTAAGGCAGAAAGAGGTACCATATTGTCTCAAAGAGTATATTGCATTGGTTTTTTTTGTCATCACTGGAGATGAACCCCAGGAATGTTAAGAAAGAAGAACACATCAAAAATTCTACAAATTAGAATTTTTTTCCCCAGATCTCTGAGATGTGACATAAAAATGTCTGGGCACTGTACAAGCGAAAATATGATTGTCTCTGCCCTGTTACAAGTCACCCCAGTTTTCAATTTATGCTATTGCCCAGAACCCCATTTCTAAGACTTCATTATGTGTACTTACACCAAGCAGGCGGTTAGGAAGTGCCACCTACTGATTGTTTTACTTTCCAAGTTGAAGTCTCTCCAATGCCCTTTCATACATCAAACTATAATTAAAATAAAACACATGGGAAAGGAAACCAAGTATGACTTTAATGGCTTGAACATTTATGATTAGTATAGTCAACATTTTTCTTTTTGTTTCCAGAAGCCCACATACTGTAAACAGAGTCCTGCAGCAAGCCTTGCGTTTCAACTGTATAACAGGGGCCTGGACTCCGGAGTTTTAACAATTTCACTTCAAAGGAAAGCAGACCAGTCAGTGGCGTGATTTTTGTTCTTTTGAAGCAATCAATAATAGACTTGCCAGTTTACAAAATGTGCACATATGAGTAGTGTGTCAACATTGTTAAATAAAAGGTTACTACATTAAATAAGATGACCTTGCTACCTTTTAGTTGCAGTCTTAGAGAGCAAACTTGTTTTAATTAGCAGTCAGCAAGCAGACTGGAACTTCACTGAAGGAGCACTGAAGAATCACTGCCTATTAACAACCCAGCGGTAAGTAAGCCAGCACAAATACTTATAACCAAATAGTGTGCATTTCAGGAGTGGAGAGGATTAGCTATTGGGCACACAACACAGTGGAGGAAATTGCTTTATTCCCAGTACTGCTGGGTACCAGGAGGCAATCACTGTGCCTCCAGCCCATTAACAGCATTCAGAGTGTTGCTTCCCATAGAAGGGGTTATTGGCTAACCACTGGGTGACCAATTAAATGCTATGAATAAGTCCCAAACCCAGCAGCATGGGGCCTGTTTGTGGCACAGTGGTATCATTACTAAAGTGAAAAACTTGATGAGAAAGGAACATATTTAATTATAGAACTATACAAATGGCTAATTAGGACCATAAAGTGAAATTAATGACTTTCCAGTGGATTTTTGAATGTTACTGATAACTGCTCAGCTTCTTTGGAGACCATGAAAGTGATCTACAGCCAGAGCTTGCATGTCATGGTAATGGATGGATCTTCATTAGAGGAAGCTTTTTTGACCTGGTTGCTCAGGTAGCATGGGTTCTAAAGACAATCCTTGATTCCTTTCACTGCAAGGGTTCCTTCACTCTAACCCCCTGGTCTCTCATGAGTTCCACTTGCTTTCACAATAATTCTTATGGGTTTAAGAGCAAAAACATTATCTGCAATAGTCACTCCCTATCAGTTGGAAAACTGAATCACAAAAGGATGTAACTATTTTGTGCAAAACACTGATCCATATTTGGTTTAGCTTTTAAACTCTGGGATTATCTGAAATCTGCTGCTATATTTTGCTAATCCAGGCATTTTAGGTGCTAAAAAGTTAAAGGGCCGTTTTTTTTTTTGGTAAAGATTGGCACCTGAGCTAACATCTGTTGCCAATCTTCTTTTTTTTTCCTTCTTCTTCTCCCTAAAGCCCCCCAGTACATAGTTGTATATTCTAGTTGTAGGCCCTTCTAGTTGTGCTATGTGGGACGCCATCTCAGCATGGCTTGATGAGCAGTGCCATGTCCGCACCCAGGATCCAAATCGGGGAAACCCTGGGCTGCTGATGTGAAGCGCATGAACTTAACCACTTGGCCATGGGGCCAGCCCATATCGGGCTGTTAAATTGAAGAATTAAAGTTAAAGGCCATATCTAACTGTAGTGTCAAAAAAGTTCAAATTAAAAAAAGGAAACATTGAAAATTGATCTACAACCATGAAAACAGAAATAAATATGATTGATTTCCAGCAATCAACTGTTGGAGGTAGCATTTGTTTTTGGAGTGTTTATGTGTTTTATGCTAACTCTGTAAGTACATGTGTAACAAAACCAATTTTGTTTTCATTTATCAAACATTTAATAAGCACCTCGTCTGTGTAGATAACTATACTAAAGATGTGTAGAAGCATGGCTTTTATTTACAGAGTAAGAAATACTGGATGCCAGCAAAGAATTATACACTTCTAGTCAGGTAAGTAAAGAAAACACTTATTAGTTGTCACTTAATAGCATAAAATGTCTACTTTGTTTTAATTTTATTTTCATAGTTTAATTTCATTTTATTAAAAAATATTATTGTTCTTAAAAAACAAAACAATTCCAGCCATATATACAGTTAAAAATAAAATTTTATCACCCCAATCTCTTTCCCCAGAGTTCATTAGTCATTCTTAGATTGTTAAGAGTTTAGTGAGCACCTTCCTGGTAACCAAGATTTGGTGGAAAACGCTGGTACTAGATGAGTTGATAACCAATCTGGCTAGGATTTTGAATGAGGATGCTATAAAATATCTATATTTGGAAACACATTTTATATTCCTTGATGATTCAATGGTAAAGGAAGGGTCAAGATACATATGTACCAATTCTGTTCCTGAGAATGCTGGAAAAGTGGAAGCGCTAAGAACATTGATTGGCCCCATCTCCACTGATCACAAAAATACTTGTCCTGAACCTTCTGGCTGATTGCTTCATCAGAATTCATATAAATATTATTTCATTTTTACTCTAATCACTGAAATGAGCTGGAGAGTTCTAAAGCTAGCAGGGACCTCTGACGATCATCTAATGTGGATCTCTTTACGCGGGCAGGCTACACTGCCCATCCAAGGAAGCTATGGCTCCTCACATTTAAAATATCCCCAAGCATGCAGAGCCCTTGATCTTTCTTTCAAGCTGATTTCCATCTTGATCACACCTATGGCCAAAATAGACTCCTCCTCTTAACCCCAATTTCTCTTGCTAATATTTAGGTATGTTTGTCTCCATCTCGCCTTGTATTGATCAGAGACTTCTGAAAACATTCCTCACCAGTTAAAAGCAGGTATAACTATAAACACTTATGGAAATTCTTTAAACTTTTCTGACTCTGGAAGATATGTTTCAAACGCTCACTTTTTTTTTGTTTTTCTCCTCATTATTTCTTCCCTTTAAGCTGCAGACTTCAACACATATGGAATGTAAAAATGTTACATATAAATTAGCTCTGCCCTGTTATTTACCATTATTTTTAAAATCAAGTTGCCTTTTAATTGCATGTCAGATGTTTCTCACAGTACCTTTGTTTAAATGGCATCTCTCCACTCCATTCAGTGATTCTTTTGGTTCTTCCTGTTTCTGCATATACTGAATTTATCCCTATGATGAGGTCATTTTTAATTTCTCTGTTTCAGATAATACAACAACTCTGCCAAACTTCTTCATGTTCAACTTAAAGACAGTGTTTTCAACTTTATTATCTAAGGCACCAATACGACCATTAAAAACATATCAATTACTTTTGTTAAAGCTTTACTTAAAGTTGCAGAACAATAGAAAAAAACTAAATGTACACGAAATATAGCTGTTGTTTCCACGAGGTATTTCCTCATAACTTTCCTAAAGACGCTCAGTTTGGATTACAAAGGCTTTGCTGAATCATGGATATTGTTCTGAATGTATTCTTGAGGGGTGATGAAGTGATTATTCTACACCAGAAACAAACAACATCCTAAATATTTTATCTTTTTCTCTTCCCAAATTCGGTGTCACGGGCAGCTCCCCCCAGTATTTCCTGTGTCTCTCCCCTGATAAAACTCTAGTCTTGGGCAATTCTCCTGTTTCACTTTCCTTTCTCTTTCTCTTTCTAACTCTACTTCTTTCTCATCCCTCCCAGTTACCTCTCCATCATATGCTCAGATCACCATAGAAAGATTCAGAAGTCATCAAACAACATGATCTGAGGAACTCAGAAAAGGGGATAGCTTTTGGATACTTATGTTTTAATATTTTTGACTCTGTCACATTAATATAAACAGTAAAAGTAAATTATATTGTACCCATTTGAAGGAATATAATTCAACCATAAAGGTAATACCTATGAAAACTATGTAACCATACAGATAAATATTTACGGCAAAAAGTCAACTGAAAAAAAAAGAGATTTTAGAGCAGATAGTTACCAATAAAGATTGTAAAATAAATGAATATGTATAGTGTTAGGGTAAAAATATGTCCATTAATAGGTGAATGGATAAACAAACTGTGCTATAGACATCTGTAATAATTTTCAGCAATACATAAAAACACATATACACATACATACGTACATACATACATATGGGAAACATGGGAAACGTAAAGTAAAATGATGAAATAAATTTAGAAGTGACGTTAGTACACAAAATTATAAGTAACCCTTAAATTTCAGCAGTGAGTATAAAACTGGAAATATGATCAGTTCCACAACTCAATATACGCATCAGATATAAGAAATTAGTTTCTTAAGAGAAATACTCATCCTACAATCAGAACAAGAGAAAAAAATTCTCCTTTTGGGTCACATTTGATACTGTGTTATCAATCTAAGAACATCCTCAACAGCATACATTCCTTAGATAGAAGGACACATTTTACATGAAGGTTTTTAAGAAAGGTTCCTCAATACTATATGCTAAAGCACAATTCAGAAAAGCAGTAATTAAAACTGGTGGAATGGGATATGGTGGTATTTGTGAATGGAGAGAGATAAACAATGAGGTCCACATATGCAGCAGATGGGTAATGTTGCAGTCTAATATAAGCCACATTTTAATGCTTCTAGATGAATGATTAGATTTTTATATCCATGGGGCAATCTACTATATTTGGTGGTTCGTAAGATTAGTTAGTTCTATTTCCTAACAATTGTCTGAAGTATAGCTGTTCTATAGTGTTCTATATTGTCTATATTGTTTATTGTATAATGAGTTAGGTTAGATTAACATCTATTTTTGAAAATAGCAGGATTTAACAATATCTTATGCCTAGGCAAGTAAGTAACTGTAGTCATATACTCATAAAATAATCTGAGGTCTTATTTTTTAAGACAAAAATATGGGTTGTGGTAGTTTGAGTCCACTGACAAGCAGATGCCAAGACGGGATGAGGTGTGCATGAGGTTTAATGGAAGAAACACCTCTTAGGCATAAAGTAGTGGAAGCCAGGAAGGCAAAGAGAGCATTCAGAATGATAAGATCTAACATGGCTGCAAGAGAGACAAGGCATGAGGATTAGGTAGGAAGAGTCTTAGATTGCAGCACAGTCCAGGGAAGTTTTGACTCAGCCAATGGAGAATCCTAGAGCTAAAATCCCCAATTAAAAGAATCCTATATCTTGCAGAAATAGGCCTGAGTTATTCTCACTAGCTCAGACGCTGGCTAGGAACAGTCTGTGGGAAGTGTGTGCGGTGCAAACAGGGCTGTGAATTCAAAAGGATGACAAGAGAGGCCATCAGTCATTTATGCTGCCTGCAGCAGGACATATGAGTGGGACATTTTCATGGCCACCACAGGAGGCTTGTCACACATGTGGTAAAAATATATTTCTTGTGACCATAAATAACCCATGTGTTCAGTCTGAATTAACACTACCTGTGTGTAGTAAAATCAACTTTTACGGAGTAATTTAAAGTGTTTCCTGATTGGCAGTCTCTTGAGAATCTAGAAGAAGAAAATCTAAATCTTCTCTGGAATGATATAACTTTATTCCAGTCCTCATTAAATTTTAGGGAAAAGAAATGAGTAACAGTAAAAATCACAAAGCAACAAGTGAGCAAGGAGGCATGAGTGTAAGTCAGTAGAAACAACAAGCAGTAGAAAAGAATGCTGAAAAAAATTCAGATATTAGAATTATCATAACACAGGATATAAAATAATTACATTTTATATGTTTAAAACATTAAAGAGATGATTTAAAATATGTACAAGGTATAAAAGGGCTATTAGAAATATAAAAGCAAGTTTGGAAAAGAAGTAAATGGTACTTCTAAAACTGGAAAATAATTTTTAAAATTCAATTGATAGATTAAAGTAGAGGCCAGCAAATTATGGTCCATAGGTCAGTTGCCTGTTTTTGTAAATAATTTTTTTTGGAACACAGTCAGGTCTGTTGGTTTATGTAATCCTCTCTAGTTGTTGTCATGCTACAATAGCAGAGTAGAATAGTTGCAACAGAGACCATATGGCCCAGAAGCCTGGAAGATTTATGACCTGACCCTTTAAGAAAAAGTTTACTGACTCCTGAATTAAACAGATAATTAGACTCAGCTGAAGAAAGAATTGGCTAAAAGGAAGAAAGAGTCAAAGAAACTACCCTGCATATAACACAAAGAGCTGGAATGTACATGAAAGGGAATTTAAAAGATAGAGATGATGGAAGGAAAGAAGATATATCAGATGCATAAGTGAAATTTCACAGAGAAAAAAGGAGAAAGAATAGGAAAAAAGCTCTATTCAGAGAGAAAGAGGCTAAGAACTTTTTTTAATTCTTAAACCAATCCATAGATGTAAGATGTCCAAGAAGTCACAAGAAAACACATTACAGATCACCAAAGAAAAAATTTCTTCAAACCTGCCAAAGAGAAATGAGAGACCAACAACAAAGGAATCATAGCCCGATAGACACAGATTTTCCAGTAACAATAATTACAACCAGAAGCCAATGAAATAATAGCTTCTATGTGCTTACAGAAAATATTAGTGAATATAGAATTCTGTATACAGCAAAATAATCTTTCAGTAAAGACAAAATAAAAACTAAAGAATATACTTCAGGCCAGAAATATAATGCCTGATAGAAAAGAATTTTGAGCAAAGGGGGTAATCTAAACAAACTTATTATTGACTGTGACAAAAAAATTAAGAACAATGTTTAATATATATTAGCGGTTAAAAAATCAGGATAAAACTTTACTTGAAATAATAGCTTATAATAGTATTTAATATGAGAGGGGATGTTGGGTATTAAACTATCCTTAAGATCACTGGTTTTCACACAGAGGGTAAAGACACTGTTTAATTTTAGTTTTTGTTTATTTAAGTATAAATGCAAAAAATAGCTAAACCATAAATGAATTGCATGCAGCCATTTACTTCCAAACAAGTAGAGACAAAATAGAATAGGAAAAAGAAAAATAATAAGAGACTTGGTGAAAAAGGAAATTTAAAAAAATGTGCTTGATTAGTTGAAAGCATATAATAACCTAAGAGCAATGAATCCAATTATCAATCACAATTAATATAAGTGGACTAAATTCTCCAGTTAAAAAAGGTTTTCAGATTTGAAGTTTTTAAAAAAAAATTCTTATCATATGGTATGTATGTTATTGACACTTAAAATATGAGAAGAGGAAAGTTTGAAATTCAAAGACTTGAAAAAGATACAGGAAATATTATCTATCCAAAATAAAGCTACCATAGTTCTATCAATGTCACCAGAAAAAATTCAATATAAGGTAAAAACCATTATTGAATATTAAAAGACAATGCATGAAGCTGACGGTTGCAATTCACCAGGATAATGTGGCAATTATGAACTTGTAATTATCTGATAATAGCGGTTCAAAGTGTATAATTAAAATTTAACATAATTACAAAATAAACAGACAAGGCCATAGTCCTTGTGAAAATTTTAAACATATGTCTCTAAGTAAACCACAGATCAAGCAAACCAAAAATCCATAATGATATGATTTAACGCACAAAATTTAAAAGCCTGATGAAACATACAGATAATGAGCCTTGCACTTATCAATTGGAGAATAAATATTCTCTTCAGATACTTACAGGGTATTTGCAAAAATTAACCATGTGCTAGGACTTAAAGCTATCCTCAACAACTTTCAGAGGATTGAGATTAGTCAATCCAGGTTCTGAGCAGAGGGCAATTAAGTGCATTTAATCAAAACAAAAAGATACTTTGGAAAACAAAATCTATTTGGAAATTTATAAAACATATTTCCAGACAAATCGGACATCAAAGGAAAAATTATAATAAAAATTTGTAAACATTTAAAACTGAACAAAAGTGAAAATACTTTATATCGATACTTACAGTAGAAAAGGCTGACTCAAAGTTAATAATAATTTACCTATGTCTAAAACTGTGCTGGGCAATATGGTAGCCACTAACCACATGAAGCTATTTAGATTTAATTTTTAATTAATTAAAATTAAATTAAATTTCAAATATCATTTCTTAGTCATACTAGACACCAGTGACTGAGAAACTGAATTTTAATTTAATTAAATTTAAATTAATTTAAAACTGAATTTAAATAGCTGTATGTAGCTAGTGGCTACTATATCAAACTGCACAGATATAGAATATTTCCACCATCACAGAAAGTTCGACTGGATAGTGCTGGTCTAGAACAGAGGCCAGGAAACTTCTTCTGGAAAGAATCAGAGAGTAAATATATTAGGCTTGCAGGTCTTTTGGTCTCTGTCACAACTGTCCAGCTCTGCCCTTGTAACATAAAAGCAGCTGTAGACAATACAAAAATGAATGACCATAGCTGTGTTAAAATTAAATTTTATTTCCAAAAAAAAAGCAGACAGTAGGCTGTAGTTTGCCAGTCCCTGGTGTCAGGAAAAGCACTCTTGCTCACTTCTCAGTATTCCAGGTAAGGATCCAGTACTGCTGGTCAAACGCAATCAAATTGAGTCCCAATTTTTATTACTCAGATGATATACACCACTGGATATTAAGGAAAAGAAACACCATGAACCACTCAATCAAAAAAAAAAAAAAGAAAACTCTTAGAAATGGATCCTTTTAAGAAGAAATAGAATCCCAAGGAAAAAGACTTAAACTGGTCTAATCACCTCATTAATTTCCTTAATGTTTACATATTCTCTTTTCTCCAAATCCAAATCAAACCCTATTGCACCATCCCTGGAATCTTAAATGTAGCCCTCTATCAGCTTCTTGTATCCTACATGCTTTTAAAACGACCTGTGTCTTCTCTATTTAATGATAATACAGTAATATATTTGGCCGATGTTAGCCTGAAAATGTTTAGATTTACTTTTGCTAAACAGTGATGGACAAGAAAGATGGAAAAGATGACGAAAATATATAATGTAATCCTCTAGAACAAATCTATTTACGCGTAGAGATTAATGGTGAGGTAGGTCACTGAACTGTGTTGAAGATTTACTCCTGCATAGTATGGAGCTGTTAGAAAATAACAAAACCTTGGAAAGCATGGCTGGCTTAAGCCTGCGAGTGAGAGTGTAGTGGGGCAGAAGACATGTGAATAGGATCTCTGTCTTTAAGGCTTTCCAGGCTTTCCCCTTTGAGGCCTAAATGTCTGTTGTTTTCTCAGACGTTGATGAAGAAGCTGTGTCTGATCTCCTATGCTCTTGACTGTCTTCCCCAATCATTGAACCTGACCCCACTCCAAACAATCTGACTCCAGTTCTTACCTGGTCTCTCTTTTGAGAGTTCCGTTTTATTTCCTTAACTTGTATTCTTGTTTACCCCATGTTTAATTTAGCAAAAAGAACTCAACACTATCTCTGAAAATTAATAACGCAGTGATCGTCTGCATTGATTACTGTTACTTACTTAAACTACAGGTTTCTCCAGTCCTCTCTAATTACTTCTACCTACTGATGATGATTCTCTACTTGACTTCCATGGGCCAGTGTAACTTCACAAGCAACCACAGCAACACTCTCAGTATTTCATGTAACAAATTTCTCATCAAAGCCCAGATTCTAAGCAAGCCAATAATGATTCTTCATGGTAAAACAACAAATAGGTCTAGACATTAATTAACTTGCTAATAGTAGTTTCCTATTTATAGACATAGCTCCTTTTATCATTTTCTTTTACTACAGACAGCAACAGATGCACAAATACTTTGAGTGTATTTTTACTAAAATTCTTAATTTTACTAGTGAAAAATATATCAAAATTGTTATTTTTGAGAGATGAAACCGATTTTTTTCCCTTTCTTTCAAACACTTTTTACATTTCTCTACATAGAATATGCATTACTTTTACCATTGGGGAAAGAAGTAAAATAGTCTTAATTTTTAAAATAATGCTCAAAAGTCCATGGTTGATTTTTCAAACATATTTGTATATTGATATAATTAGTTGTTTTAATGCTACCATTTAAAAATGTGTGCTCCACCAGAAGGATGGCAGAAGCTACTATGCAGATATGAGCCTATAAAATTTGATTTTATTTCAGTTTTTTTAACCAAGGTACAACTGTAGGAAAATTGAATTAATTCTTTTTAGGAATGTATAAACATGGGAAACATTTATATTTTTAATATTACTATTTATATATATGTATGGTATACATTTAGGAATGTATTATATATATATAAACACACATATATATGGTACATTCCTTGTATTTTATACATATATGTGTGTGTATATATACACACACAATTGGTAATGTTTTATATATATGATACATTCCGTGTGTGTGTGTGTATATTCCTAAAGAGAAAATAATATTTCCTACATTTAGTTTTCAAAAGCCACAAGTTTGCTAGAACCTTTATTTTATATTTTTTGAGGAAGATAGGCCCTGAGCTAACATCTGTGTCCATCTTCTTCTACTTTATATGTGGAAATGCCTGCCACAGCATCGTTCAATAAGCAGTGTATAGGTCCATGCCCAGGATTTGAACTGGAGAACTCTGGGCCTCTGAAGTGAAAATATGATATTTTTTATAGCAGGATGCTCTGGAATGGCATTTCTTAGTTCAGTACTTTGTAGTCTACAATATATTACTTTGAGAATCTCTCCATTTTATCAGAAGCCCTTTCAACAGAAGTCGTTTCCTAAACACACTTCTATGTACTCACTGAAGTGTACCTACACGTGGTACACCAGGAAAAAAACTTCAAGAAGCAGAGGACTTCTCCCTCATAGGGGGTTATCTCATGCTTATCAGCAGCAACTTTTGCTTAGAATGCTATGGATACAAAAACAACAGGAATATTCTCCAGATCCTAACAAAGCAGTACATACCTTTTACTTTCAATATATCACCATTTTTTCCCAATGTAAAATATATATTCTTCATAGTGAATAAAGACAAATGCTACGAATTTTTAATGGAGGCAATGATAGTAGATAAAGCCTACAGAAAATTATTCACAGAGTTAGATATACTAATTAAAGTAGGAAGAAAAGTTAGATTTCATATATCTTTAAATGCTGCGTGCTATGAATTCTTCAATAGAGGAACTGAGTTTCATTTTCACTGGCTCAAAAATGACAATATTGGAGCTGGTTGGGTGGTGTAGTGGATAAATTCAGCACGCCCCACTTCTGTGGCCTGGTTTCCCAGGTGCAGATCCTGGGCACCGACCTACACCACTCATCAAACCATGCTGTGGCAGCATTCCATATACAAAATAGAGGAAGACTAACACAGATGTTAGCTCAGGGCCAATCTTCCTCAAGCAAAAAGGAAGACTGGCAACAGAAGTTAGCTCAGGGCCAAGGTTCCACAGAAAAAACACAAAATAACAATATTGAGTCCATACTGCCATTATCAACATGGAGAGGAATATTGAGTGCCTTCTGCATCCCCACAAAGTTCATATGTTGAAGTCCTAACCCCCAGTACCTCAGGCTGTGGCTGTATTTGAAGATAAGGTCTTTAAATATATAATTAAGTTAAAAGGAGGTGATTAGGGTGAGCCCTTATCCAATATGACTGGTGCACTCATAAGAAGAGAAAATTTGGACAAAGACATGTACAGAAGGGAGACATGTGGAAACTCAGGGGAAAGATGGCCATCTACAAGCAAAGGAACAGATCCTTCCCTCACGGGCCTCAGAAGAAACCAACCCTGCCTTCACCTGGATCTCAGACTTCTAGCCTCCAAAACTGTAAGAAAATAAATTTTTGTTGTTTAAGTCACCCAGTCTGTGGCATTTTGGCAGCCCTTGCAAACTAATATATCAAGTTTTCTGAATTAATTAAAATTTACATGCCAAGAGTTGCACGTTCATGAGGATCCACTTGTCAGATTGCCTTGATTTTTGGAAGCTTTACGGTTAAATTGGTAGACTGGATGCAAGGAGTGGTTTGGGGCAGAAGGCAGCATTCTGCCCCCAGATGGACAAATGCTATATGGCATCTGCTACGCAAACATGAGAATGAAAAGCTGTCCAGGGGATAACAAAAATTAACCAGAAGGTTCACCATATGTTCCTATTACAGATCAAGGGAAAATGTCTTCCATAAGACCCAAAAGAGAAAATCTTAGTGAGAGAGGTACCACTTGTTCCCATTATTGGGTAATATTGAAATGCACTTGTTCTCAATTTAAATGAAGGTTAGACCTTGGAAAATGGTTAGCAATTTAAAGTAAATTTAAATCTAAATGAATTTTCTTTTAAAAATGAGGAAAAGCATGCTATCCTGAAATCTAGTAAGTTGAGAAAAATAGTTGTTCTTTCTTGTTCTTTTACATTGAAAATCAATATGAAACTCTATAGAAAATGAAGCAAAATATTTCTCAAATAAATCAAAAAGGTCACTGACAACGTTCAATGGAGTCAAACATTGGACTATAACCACTAATTACCTCTTTCTCCATCATTAGTAATATATAAATACTGACCAAAGATGTCTTTCTGACACTCTGATTGGCATTGTTATACGTAGTTCTGATTACAATTTATAGAAGGTGAAGCATGGGACAATATTGGTAATTGTTTAGCCATTTTCAAAGGCAACAAGGGTTTTTAGCTTTAGCTTATAAAAACACAGGCTATCCACTTAAATTTGCATTTCAAATAAACTATGAGTATGTTTTCAGTATAAATATGTCCTATGAAATATTTGGGATATATTTATAAAAAACCATTCCTTGTTTATCTGACTTAAATTCATCTTGGCATCCTATATTTTAACTGGCAATTCCATGTAGAACCTACATTTTGACTTAAAGGGCGATAGCCTTTCACTATTTCCTCATCAGGGGCCTCTCTATTATTAGCTGAAGTTTTCTTGCTTTACACTAAACTCTTTAAAACACTCAAAAAACATTTGAATTCAGAGTTTCATCTCACATCACCTGAATATTACATAGTATGTCACATGACAGCCACTGAGGTGGTTGTTATCAGTGGGAAACCCTGAACATTTTGATGAGAACTTTAAATAGTGTTGTCCTGAAATTAATTTATCATGTTTCTAAAGATGTTAGTTTTTCTTTACTTTATTCCAACACTATATCAACTAGCCACACAAAAATATGAATATAGGAGTGACATCTGCACATGGCATAGCTTACTATCTCCTCAAAGATACAGTGAAACAATGAAAAGGACATTCATATTCCAACAGAGGATATCCCCACAAAAAAAAAAGACATCTGAGAGACCCACACAGTCATACGTCAGAAGGTGGAAGTGCTGGAGCCCCCTCCCCACACCAAGGAGGTAGAAAAAGGTAAAAGAATGCTTCTCTTCCTCCTCGAAGACCCAGGAATTGTGTGTAGCCTCTGGGAGGAAAGCAGGGACAGAGTGTTGACCCTCTGCAGGAACACCATAGATCTCTGAGGTCTCTCACAGTCCAGGGGAATGTCTGCCACAGAGGTGACTAGCAATCGCAGGGGTGTCTTCACCAAGCTAACAACCCAGGAGAGCAGATAGCAAGGGCAGAGTGAGAAGCCCGTGGGATTCTTCAGGAGAAAGAAAGTGCCCCTCCCCCCTGCCCACTGCCCCAGCCCAGCACCTGGGAGCTGTCTCCGCAGATCACAGCAGGATCAGATATGCAGCTCATGACCATCACCCAGTGCTGACACATGGAAGCAGCAATCAAATACTACCACAATGCAGAAGCACAAATCCATGCTGTCTAGCAGTATGAAAAATTATATTAAATCTCTAGACGAGAAGGAAAATGACGAGTATCCAGAAATCAATGCTGAAGACACAGAAATCTATAACCTAAATGACAGAGAATTCAAAATGGCTATCATTAAAAAACTCAATGAGTTAAAAGAGAATGCAAATAGACAATTCAACAAACTCAGAAGCTACTTCACAAAAGAGATTGAAACTATAAGGAAGAGACAATTGTAAATATTAGAAATGAACAAAAGAAATCAGTAGAGCTGATATCATGGTGGAATGAATCAGCAACACTGCAGACAGAAATATAGAAATGCTTCAGATGGAGGAGGAGAGGGAACTAAGACAAAAAAGAAATGAAGAAAGTCTCCAAGAAATATGCAATTCAATTAGGAAATGCAACATAAGGATAAAAGGTACTCCAGAGGGAGGAGAGAAGGAGAATGGAGCAGAAAGCTTGTTCCAAGAAATAATAGTGGAGAACTTCCCAAACCTGTGGAAGGAGATGGAAATCTATGTGAAAGAGGCCATCTGACCTCCTAAATATGTCAACATAAAAAGACCTACAGCAGGCACATAGGAGTAAAGCTGGCAAAATGAATGACAAATAAAAATTACTAAGGGCAACAAGGCAGAAGAACATAACTTACAAAGGAACCCAATCAAGCTTTCAGCAGATTTCTCAGCAGAAGTCTTACAGGCTAGGAGAGAGTGGAATGATATATTCAAATCTTTGAAAGACAAAAACTTTCAGCCAAGAATACTCTATCCAGTGAAAATATCCTTCAGATATGATGGAGAAATAAAAACTTTCCCAGATAAAAAGAAAGCAAAGGGAGTCCATCACCAGAAGACCTCCCTAGAAGAAATCCTCAAGAAGGCCCTCACACCTGAAAAAAAAAGAAGAAAGGGGTTACAAAGCCCTAAGCAAGGAGATAAATAGGTAAACAAAATCAGAAAATTGTAGCTAACCATCAAACAGGTTAACAAATACTCAGGTAAAACATTAAAGATAAAGGGAAAGAAAACATCTAAAATGAAGATAATATTGTCATTTTAACCAAAAGAAAATATAAGACATGACAAAAACAACTTAGGAGGGAAAAAGAAAGGGGACTGAATTGGCTTAGTCTAAGGAAATAAGAGATTATCAGAAAATGGAGTATCTCATCTAAGAGATTTTGAATACAAACATTGTGGTAATCGTTAAACAAAAAGTAGAACAGAGCTACAAATAATAAATAAGGAGAAAACTAAGAAATCCAGCATAAAAAAACTACCTAACCAAATTGGTAGTCTGTAATACATGGGATAAGAAACAAAGGAAATGCAGGAGAACCAGAAAATGAGTGATAAAGAATTAAGACCTCATATATCAATAATCACTCTAAATGTAAATGGATCAAATTCTCCAAACACACACACACACACACACACACACACACACACACACACACACAGAGAGAGAGAGAGAGAGAGAGAGAGAGAGAGAGAGAGAGAGAGAGAGTGGCAAGATGGATTAAAGAACAAAAACCAACAATAGGCTGAATCCAGGAAACACATCTCAGCTCTAATGACAAACAGGCTTAGAGTGAAGTAGTGGAAGACAATACTCCAAGCTAATGGCAAACAAAAGAAAGCAGATGTTGCAATACTTGTGTCAGACAAAGTAGACTTCAAGATAAAACAGGTAAACAGAGACAAAGAGAGGCAGTATATAATGATTGAAGGGACACTCCACCAAGAAGACATAGCACTTATAAATAGATATGCACCCAATACAGGAGCACCGAAGTACACAAAGCAACTATTCACAAACCTAAAAGGAGATATTAATAATAACACAATAATAGTAGCAGACCTCAAAACTCCACTCACATCAAAGAATAGACCATCTGGACAGAAAGTCAAAAAGGAAACAGTGGAACTGATGAAAAACTATACCAGGTGTACTTAATAGATATATAGAGAACACTCCATCCAAAAACAGCAGAATACACATTCTTCTCAAGTGCACATGGAACATTCTCAAGGATAGACCATATGTTGGGAAAGAAGGCAAGCCTCAATAAATTTAAGAAGATGGAAATAAAGCAAGCATCTTTTCTAACCACAGTGCTATGAAACTAGAAATTAATTATTAAGAAAAAGCTGAGAAAGGGACAAAGATGTGGAAACTAAACAACATCATACTAAACGACAAATGGGTGATTGAAGAAATGAAAGGAGAAATCAAAAAATATCTGGAGACAAATGAAAATGAAAACATACCATACCAACTCAGATGGGATGCAGCAAAAGCAGTACTAAGAAGGAAATTCATCACAATAGAAGCTCACCATAACAAACAAGAAAAATCCCAAAGAAGCAATCTCAAACTACACCTAACTGAGTTAGAAAAGGAAGAACAAACAAAGCAGCAGAAGGAGGGAAATAATAAAAATCAGAGCAGAAATAAATGTAATTGAAACAAAAAAGTAGAAAGCATCAATGAGACAAAGAAATGGTTCTTTGAGAAGATAGACATGATTGACAAAACCCACATTTACAAGAAAAAAAGAAAGAAAGCTCAGATAAATAAAATTAGAAATGAAAGGAAAAATTACAATGGATAACATAGAAATACAAATGATCATAAGAGAATACTATGAAAAACTACACGCCGACTAATTGGACAACCTAGAAGAAATGGATATTCTTAGACTCTTACAACCTCCCAAAGCTGAATCAATAAGAAACAGATAATCTGAATAGACCAATCACAAGAGATTGAAACAGTAATCAAGAACATCCCAAAAAATAAAAGTCTAGGGCCAGAGGCCAACATCACCCTGACACCAAAGCCTGACAAGGACAACACAGAAAAGGAACCCTATAGGCTAATATCACTGATGAACATAGATGCAAAAACCCTCAACAAAATATTGGCAAACCAAATACAGCAATATATCAAAAAGATCATACACCACAATCAAGTGGGATTTATACCGGGGACACAGGAATGTTTCAACATCTGCAAATCAATGTGATACACTACATTAAGAAAATGAGGAATAAAAACCACATGATCTTCTCAATAGATGTAGAGAAAGCATTTGACAAGATCCAACAGCCATTTATGACAAAAACCTTTAACGAAATGGGGTAGAAAAGAATTAGCTCAACATAATACAGGTCATATATGACAAATCCACAGACAACATCATGCTTAATGGGCAAAAACTGAACGTCGTACCCCTGAGAACAGGAACAAGACAAGGATGCCCACTATCACCACTCTTATTCAACATTGTACTCAAAGTTTTGTCCAGATGAATTATGCAATAAAAAGGAAATAAAAGGAATCCAAAAGGAAAATGAAGAAGTGAAACTCTCACTGATTGAAGACAAGATCTTATATATAGAAAACCCTAAAGAATCCATCAGAAAACTATTAGAAATAATCAACACCTACAGTAAAGTTTCAGGGTACAAAATCAACTTACAAAAATCAGTTGGTTTTATATACTCTAAAAGAACTAACAGAAAGGAACTGAAGAATCCAATCCAATTTACAACTGCAACAAAAAGAATAAAATATCTAGGAATAAATTTAACCTAGGAGGTGAAAGACCTATACAATTAAAAGTATAAGACATTATTGAAAGAAATCAATGATTTCATAAAGAAATGGAAAGATATTCTATGCACATGGACTGGAAGAAGAAACATAGTAAAAATGTCCATACTACCCAAAGCAATCTACAGATTCAATGCAATCCCAATCAGAATCCCAATGGCATTCTTCACGGAAATAGAACAAAGAATCCTAAAATTCATATGGGGCAAGAAAAGATCCCAAATAGCTAAAGAAATACTAAGAAAAAAAAAACAAAGCTGAAGGCATCACAGTCCTAACTTCAAAAGTACTACAAAGCTATAGTAATCAAAACAGCATGATACTGGTACAAAAACAGGCACACAGATCAATGTAACAGAATTGAAAGCTCATAAATAAAATCACACATCTACAGACAGCTAATGTTTGACAAAGGAGCCAAGAACATACAATGGAGAAAAGAAAGCCCCTTCAATAAATGGTGCTGGGAAAACTCAACAGCCACATGCAAAAGAATGAAAGTAGATCACTGTCTTACAGCATACACAAAAATAAACACCAAATGGATCAAAGACGTGAAGGTAAGGCCTGAAATCATAAAACTTCTGGAATAAAATATAAGTAGTATACTCTTGACATTGATCTTAAAAGGATCTTTTTGAATACTATAGCTTCTTGGACCAGAAAAACAAAAGAAAAAAAAAGTAGGACTTCATAAGACAAAAGAGCTTCTGCAAGGCAAAGGACACCAGGATCAAAACAAAAAGACAATCCACAAATTGGGAGAAAATATTTGCAAATCGTATATCTGACAAGGGGTTAATCTCCATAATATACAAAGAACTCACACAACTGAACAAGAAAAAAACAAACCACCTGATCAAAAAGTGAGCAGAGGATATGAACAGACATTTCTCCAAAGAAGATATACAGATGGCCAATAGGCACATGAAAAGATGTTCAACATCATTAATCACCAGGGAAATGTAAATCAAAACTACACTAAGATATCACCTTACACCCATTAAAATGGCTATAATCACTAAGACTAAAAATAACAAATGTTGGAGATGTTGTGGAGAAAAGGGAACCCTCATACACTGCTGGTGGAAATGCAAACTGATGCTGGCTCTATGGAAAACAGTACAGAGATTCCTCAAAAAACTAAAAATAGAAATACTATATGACCCTGCAATCCCACTACTGGGTATCTACATAAACAACTTAAAATCAACAATTCAGTGATTTATGCACCTCTGTGTTCACTGCAGCACTAGTCACAATAGCCAAGACATGGAAGCCACCCAAGTTCCCATCAACTGATGAATAGATAAAGATGTGGTGTGTGTGTATAGACACACACACACACACACACACACACACACACAGAGAATGGAATAATACTCAGCCATAAAAAAGGATGAAATCGTCCCATTCACAACAACATAGATGTACCTCGTGGATATTATGTTAAGTGAAATAAGCCAGACAGAGAAAGACAAACACCATATGATTTCACACATATGTGGAAGATAAACAAACACAGCCAGAGAAAAGTTCAGTGGTTACAGGGGTTAAGAGGCTTGGTGGTGAGCACAGGGCATGAAGGGGGGCACTTATATGTTGATGGACAAGTAATAATTAATGGATGAAATTTCACAGTGTTGTAAACTATTATGAACTCAATAAAAAATATGGATATAAAGCAGACAAATTAGCTACAGTGTCATATTTTATAGTCAAAGGCTTTAGGATTCTGAAAGGCAGTGAAAGTTAATATTGTCAAACTTCCAATTGATTACAAATCTTTGATATTTCATACAGATAGTCACCTGTCTGTCTTCAAATTAGGCTTTTCTTTCATGCTCCCCAAATATGTATCTCCCCATTGCAGGGGGAGAGTTTATTCCAATTTAGAATAGATATATCATACATTTCTGTCCTAACTCTGGGCTGTTGTGCTTATAGGTGAATTTTGTTTATCTCTTTTTATTATTTTGTAGTTTCCATAGTAAGCATGCATTGAAATTAAAGTCCACAAAATAGCTATTTTAAATTAATTTTTTAAATTAGTTTAAATAAATTTCTTATGTATATTGTCATAATCTATTTTAACATAACATTGCATTATTGGTTTAATTTATGGCCTGAGAAACAAACAGGCAAATAAAATTCTCTCATGTGATGATTCTTTTTAAACAATTGAAAACAATGTTTGTAAATATCTCTTTAACCTTATTTTCTTCAAGAGAAAGAGCCTCAGATTTGTCATTATTCTTTCTGTCAGGATTTCCACACTTCAACCATTCTGGATATCCAGCTTCCTCCTAAAACATCATGCCCAGAACTGAATGTTGAAGTTCCATTATGCTCTGGATAAAGAAAAATAGCAAAGAATTCTTCCCTTCCTTTACCAGTAATGCAAATTAGCACAGCTTACTTTTTATCTCCACACTGCCTTTTTTGTTTGTTTGTTTTGTTTTGTTTTTAAATTTTTTTAAAGGTATTCTTTTTGGTGAGGAAGATTGGCCCTGAGCTAACATCTGTTGTCAATCTCCCTCTTTTTTTTCTCCCAAAAGCCCCAGTGCATAGTTGTATATCCTACTTATAATTCATTCTAGTTCTTCTATGTGGGATGCTGCCAGAGCATAGCTTAATGAGTGGTGTGTAGGTCCCCGCCCAGCATCCGACCTGGCGAGCCCCTGGCGACTGAAGCAGGATGACACAAACCTAAGCACTCAGGCATGGGGCTAGCCCCCTCCACATTGTTTCTGAAGAATGACAGGCTAACTGAAAAATTTAACTCAGAGGGTATAAATATAAAATGATCTTCATTTTAGTCTTTGTAATCAGCTCTGCCATGTGAATGCCCATTTTCCATTCCTTAATAGCATGTCATGCCAGAGACCATAACTTTCTTGTCAGCTCCAATTATTAAAATACGTAATCCACCTAGATTAAAAACCTAGGGGCCAGCTCGGTGACAGAGCAGTTAAGTCTGCATGTTCCACTTCAGCGGCCCTGGGTTTGCCAGGTTGGATCCTGAGATTGTATCTATGGAGCACTTGTTAAGCCATGCTGTGGTAGGCATCCCACACATAAAGTAGAGGAAGATGGGCACAAATGTTAGCTCAGGGCCAGTCTTCCTCAGCAAAAAGTAGGAGGATTGGTGGCAGATGATAGCTCAGGGTTAATCTTCCTCAAAAAAAGCAAACAAAAATAACTTCTAATTTCACATCAGATTCAAAGTTCAGTCTAGCTCTTCCAGTATCCTGTCATTTTAACCACAAACTCACAACACAAGATGTAATAAGATGTGAGGAAAACAATTTAGGAGGGGAGGAGGAAAGGGACTGAATCAGTTTAGACTAAGGAAATAAGAAGCCATCAGAAGATGGACTATCTTATACATGAGATTCTGAATATAAACCTCATGGTAATCACTAAACAAAAAAGCAGAGTAGAGACACAAATAATAGATAAGGAGAAAGCAAAGAAATACATCATAAAAAAACTACATAATTCAATGGGTATAACAAAACACATGAGATGAGAAACAACGTAAATGCAGGAGAAACAGAAAATGAGTGATAAAATGACAGAATTAAGCCCTCAAACATCAACAATCACACTAAACATAAATGGATTGAATTCTCCAATAAAAAGACACAGAGTGGCAAGATGGATTAAAGAATAAGACCCAACAATATGCTGCCTCCAGGAAACACATCTCAGCTCCAATGAAAAATACAGGCTCAGAGTAAGGGGATGGAAGAAGATACTCCAAGCTAACAGCAAACAAAAAAAAGCAGGTGTCATGCAGATAAATAAAATTAGAAATGAAAGATGAGAAACAATAACGGATACCACAGATATACAACAGATTATCAGAGAAGACTATGAAAAACCGTATGCCAACAAAATGGATAATCTAGAGGAAATGGATAAATTCTCAGACTCTTACAACCTCCCAAAGCTGAATTAAGAAGAAACAGATAATATGAATATACCAGTCACAAGGAAAGAGATTGAAACAATAATCAAAGGCATCCCAGGAGATCTCGTCAAGATGGCAGCATAAGCAGACTCAACTCATCTCCTCCCATGAACATAACCAGGTTACAACTATTTTTTGGAAAATTAACCTGGATGGAAAACTGAAAACTGGATAAAAAGAACCCCCACAACAAGGGACAGTCCTGACTGAGGCAGAGAGGCAGAAATTCCTGCTGGAGAGAAAAAAAGCCACCTTCAGGAGCAGTAGAGTTTCTCAGCCGGCCAAGTGGACGCCACCCTAAGGTATGCAGCTCTCCGTGGAGGAGTGAGGTCCAGAACGGGGGTTGATACTGCTATAAGTATCCTTCAGACTCAGCCCAACTGAGATGAGGGTCTTACTATCTGGCTATGCTGGCTATTAACTGCAGCAGGGATACCCCCAGAAAAGCTATTGGACAAAAGCTAAAAAGACGCGGGTATTAAAGGGCCCATGCACAAACTCACCCACCTCAGCAACCTAAAATCACCAGAAAGAAGGCTGACAGTCCTTTGGTGAAAAGAGACTCACCTGGTGGGCTCTGCAGGCCTCTTGATGAGAGGAGGGACCTCTCTGGTAACTGAGACATTGGTGGGTGCCATTTTTCTGCTCTGGTCCAGGTGTGCTGACACAGACGCTGGTAGACACCAATGAGGTTCTTCCCCTGGCCTGTTAGCCAAAGGCTGTGCCACACCCACCATAGCAGAGATTTAATCCAGTTCAGCCAGGGCAGGCAGCCCACCCTAAGGACAGGTCCCACCCAACAGCAAGCCCTGAGGCTAATTATTGGCCTGCATTGCCTGGGTGCCTTGATCCTCCACAGGCAGGCGACTGTGTCAACCTCTGTGGGGCAGGGCCTGTGTGAGGACCAGGCGAATTTTCGGGGGCATTGGCGGAAGGGTGGGGAGCCTCTGTAGTGGGGTGTCAGGGTGCACTCCAGGGCATTGGGAGGTGTGCATGGACCAGGACTGTTTTGACAGTGTATGATCCTGTGGGGGGTGAGGCTTATCAGTGGCAGAAGACCTTTGATTCATAAATAGCCATAAAAAGGACCAGCCCCACCTTCCAAAGCCTGAAATAATTGAGTGCTCCCATCCCTAAGGCCAGCCCCAATCAGCTACAGTCCTAAGAGAAATGACAACAGCCTTGTAGGCCTGAGGCCCATGGCAACTGTAAGCCCCTTAGCCTACCAACCAGCTAGACTGGGTACCTACCCAATTAATAGAAAAACTGCAACAGGAGTGTGCTGTTAGACTTTGAAGCCAACGTGCTGAGGCTCCCCAAACTGGATTTACAAACAGCTGGCCAGGGAAAGAAAGACTAGATTCCCTGGGTACCCACCTTAAGAGAAACCCTGCCACAGCAAACAGACACAAGTAGCCCACAAAAGGGTCATTCCTGGATCATTTGGACTGGTGACGAGAGGGAACCACATTGCTGGGCCTCATAAGTCATCTCTTACATAAGGCCACTTTTCCAAGATCAGGAACCATAGCCAACTCACCTAATACATAGGAATAAGCACAGAGAAAGAGGCATAATGAGGAGACAAAGGAATATATTCCATGCTTGGAAATAGGACAAAAACCCAGAAAAAGGACTAAGTGAAACAGAAATAAGCAATCTACCTGAAAAAGAGCTAAAATAAAATCTCATAAGGATGCTAACAGATATGGGGAGAAGACTGGATGAACACAGTGAGCTCATCAACAAAGAAGTAGAAAATATAAAAAAGAGCCAATCAGAAATGACAAATACAATACTGAAAAACAAAAATTCATCACAGTGACTCAATAGCAGAGAACAGGATGCAGAAGAATGGATCCGCGAGATAGACAAAAGACTAGAGGAAATCACTGCAACTGAAGAGAAAAAACAAAAAAGAATTAGACAAAATGAGAACAGTCTAAGGGAACTCCAGGACAATATCAAGTGCACTACCATTCATATTATAGGTGTCCCAGAAGGAGAAGAGAGAGACAAAGGGGCAGAAAATTTATATGAAAAAATAATAGGTGAAAATTTTCCTAACCTAAGGAAAGAAACAGACATTCAAGTACAGGAAGCACAGAGAGCTCCAAACAAGATAACCACAAAGAGGCCCACATCAAGATATATTATAATTAAAATGTCCAAAATTAAAGGTAAAGAGAGAATCCTAAAGGCAGCAAGAGAAAGGTCACAAGAGACATGCAAAGGAAAGCACATAGGCTATTAGTGGACTTCTCAGCTGAAACCCTACAGGTGACAAGAGAATGGAATGATGTATTTAAAGTGCTAAAAGGAAACAACCTACAGCCAAGAATACTCTATCCATCAGGGTCGTCATTAAGAATGGAAGGAGAGATAAAGAGCTTCACAGACAAGCAAAAATTAAAGGAGTTTATCACCAAGAAACCAGTTCTACAAGAAATGCTGAAGGGACTTATTTAAGTGAGAAAGCGATGACCACAAATAGAGATTAAAAAATTATCAAAAAAAAATACAACCTCCCCCCCCAAAAAAAAACAGGGAAGAAAATCACTGGTAAAGGTAAAAATATAATAAAGGTAGCAGATCAACCACCTATGAAGATAACATGAAGGTTAAAAGACAAAAGTACTAAAATTACCTATTTCAATGATGAGGGTAATGGATAGACACACAGAAAACAAGAGATTAGATATGATTTCAAAAACATAAAATGTGGGAGGAGGGGAGTGAAAAAGTAGAGCTTTTAGAAAGAGGTTAAGATAAAGAGTCTATCAACTCAATATATATTTTATATACATAGAATATTATATAGGTTCCTCATGGTAATCACAAATCAGAAACCTATAATAAGTAAGCAAATAAATAAAACAAAAAAAATCAAACACATTACTAAAGAAATCCATCAAACAACAAGGGAAGAGAAGAAGAGAAAAATAAAGGAACAGAGAAGAACTACTAAAACACCCAGAAAAAAAGTAACAAAATGGCAAAAAATACATATTTATCAATAGCTACTTCAAATGTCAATAGACTAAATGCTCCAATCAAAAGGCGCAGGATGGCCAATTGGATAGAAAACAAGACCCATATATATGCTGCATACAAGAGACACACTTCAGTCCTAAAGACACTCATAAACTGAAAGTGAAAGGATGGAAAAAGATATTCCATGCAAATGACAAAGAAATGAAAGCAAGGGTAGCAATACTTATATTAGATAAAATAGACTAAACAAAAACTGTAACAAGAGATTAAGAAGGGCACTACATAATGATAAAGGGAACAATCCAACATGAAGATATAACACTTGTAAATATCTATGCACCCAACATAGTAGCACCTAAATATATAAAGCAATTATTAACAGACATAAAAGGAGAAATAGACAGTAACACAATAATAGTAGGGGACTTGAACATTGCACTTACACCAATGGATATATCATCCAAACGGAAGACCAATAAGGAAACACTGGCCTTAAATGACACATTTGACCAGATGAACTTAGTGGGTATATCTAGAACATTCCATCCAAAGACCACAGAATACACATTCTTTTCAAATGCACATGGAACATGCTCCAGGATTGATCACATATTAGGCCACAAAACAAGTCTCCATAAATTTAAGAAGATCCAAATAATGCCATGCATTTTTTCTGACCACAAAGGTATGAAACTAGAAATCAACTACAGGAAGAAAATCATAAAAGCTACAAAACTGTGGAGATTAAACAAAATGCTACTGAACAATAATAGGGTCAATGAAGAAATCAAAAAATTCCTGGAGACAAATGAAAATGAAACCACGACTTGCCAAAATCTGTGCGATATAGCAAAAGCGATTCTAAAAGGGAAGTTTATAGCAATTCAGGCCTAACTCAACAAAGAAGAAAAATCCCAAATAGACCATCTAACAGCGCATCTAAAGGTACTAGAAAAAGACGAACAAACAAAGCCCCAAATCAGCAGAAGGAAGGAAATAATAAAAATCAGAGCAGAAACAAACGAAATAGAGACTTAAAAAACAATATAAAAAATTAATGAAAGCAAGAGCTGGTTCTTTGAAAAGATAAACAAAATTGACAAAGACTTAGCTAGACTCACCAAAAAAAAAAAGAGAAGTCTCAAATAAATAAAATCAGAAATGAAAGAGGAGAGATTACAACGGACACCTCAGAAATACAAAAGATAATAAGAGAATACTGTGAAAAGCTATATGCCAACAAATTGGATAATCTAGAAGAAATGGATAAATTCTTAGAAACATACAACCTTCCAAAACTGGACCACGAAGAAGCAGAGAATTTCAATAGACCAATCGCCAATAAGGAGGTGGAAAGAGCAATCAAAAACCTCCCAAAAAATAAAATTCCAGGATCAGATGGCTTCCTGGGGAATTCTACCAAACATTCAAAGATGACTTAATACCAATTCTTCTCAAGATATTCCAGAAATTTAGGAAGGATAGAATACTTCCTAACACATTCTACAAGACCAACATCACTCTGATACCAAAGCCTGACAAGGACAACACAAAAAAGGAAAACTACAGGCCAATATCACTGATGAACATAAATGCAAAAATCCTCAACAAAACTTTGGCAACCCGAATTCATCAATACATCAAAAGGATCATACATCATGATCAAGTGGGATTTACAGCAGGAACACAGGGATGGTTCAACACCCAGAAATCAATTAACGTGATACACCATGTCAATGAATTGAGGAATAAAATCCAAATGATCATCTCAATAGATGCAGAGAAAGCATTTGACGAGACCCAACAGTCATTCATGATAAAAACTCTTAACAAAATGGGGATGGAAGGAAATTACCTCAACATAATAAAGGATATATATATGACAAACCCACAGCCAACATCATACTCAATGGGGAAAAACTGAACGCCATCCCTCTGAGAACAGGAACAAGACAACGATGCTCAGTATCACCACTCTTATTCAACATAGTACTGGAGGTTTTGGCCAGAGCAATTAGGCAAGAGAAAAGAATAAAAAGAATCCAAATAGGGATTGAAGAAGTGAAACTCTCACTGTTCACAGATAATATGATCTTATATATAGAAAAGTTCAAAGAATCCATTCGAAAAGTAAGAGAAACAATTATCTACAGTAAAGATGCAGGGTACAAAATCAACTTACAAAAATCAGTTGCTTTTCTATATTCTAATAGCAAATGTACAGAAAGAGAACTCAAGAATACAATTCTATTTACAACTGCAACTAAAATAATAAAGTATCTAGGAATAAATTTAACCAAGGAGGTGAAGGACTTATACAATGAAAAGTATAAGACATTACTGAAAGAAATTGATAATGACATAAAGAGATGGAAAGAGATTCCATGCACATGGATGGGAAGAATAAACATATTGAAATCCCCATACTATCCAAAGCAATCTACAGATTCAATGGAATCCCAATCAGAATCTCAATGACATTCTTCAAGGAAACAGAGTAAAGAATCCTAAAATTCATATGGGGCACCTGAAGACCCCCAATTGATAAGGCAATCCTGAGAAAAAAGAACAAAGCTGGAGGCATCACAATCCCTGACTTCAAAATGTACCACAAAGCCATAGTGATCAAAACGGCATGGTACTTGTACAAAAACAGGCACACGGATCAATGGAACAGAAGTGAAAGCCCAGAAATAAAACTATACCTCTATGGACAGCTAATCTTCAACAAAGATGCCAAGAACATACAATGGAGAAAAGACAGTCTCCTCAATAAATGGTGTTGGGGGGCCGGCCCCGTGGCCAAGTGGTTGGGTTCGTGCGCTCTGCTGCAGGCAGCCCAGTGTTTCATCAGTTCGAATCCTGGGCACGGAATTGGCACCGCTTGTCAAGCAGTGCTGAGGCAGCGTCCCATATGCCACCACTAGAAGGACCCACAACTAAGAATACACAACTATGTATCGGGGAGCTTTGGGGAGAAAAAGACAAAAATAAAATCTTTAAAAAATAAATAAATAAATGGTATTGGGAAAACTGGACAGTTACATGCAAAAGAATGAAGGTAGACCATTATCTCAAGCCATACACAAAAATAAACTCAAAATGGATCAAAGACTTGAAGATAAGTCCTGAAACCAAAACACTCCTGGAAGATAATTTAGGTAGTACTTCTCTTTGACATCAAACTTAATAGGATCTTTTCAAATACCATGTCTTCTCAGACAAGGGAAACAAAAGAAAAAATAAACAAGTGGTAGTTCATCAGACTAAAGAGCTTCGGCAAGGCAAAAGAAACTAGGATCAAAACAAAGAGACAACCCACCAACTGGAAGAAAATATTCGCAAATCACATATCTGACAAGGGGTTAATCTCCATAACATATAAGGAACTCACACAACTGAACAACAAAAAACAAACAGCCCAATCAAAAAATGGGCAGAGGATATGAACAGACATTTTGCCAAAGAAGATATGCAGATGGCCAATAAACACATGTACGCAGATGTCTTTAAATGGCTATAATCACTAAGACTAAAAATAACAAATGTTGGAGACATTGTAGAGAAAAGGGAACCCTCATATACTGCTGGTGGGAATGCAAACTGGTGCAGCCAATATGAAAAACAGTATGGAGATTCCTGAAAAAACTAAAAATTCAACTACCCATATGAGCCAGCGATCCTACTACTGGGTATCTACCCAAACAACTTGAAATCAACAACCCAAAGTAACGCATGTACCCCTATGTTCACTGCAGCACTATTCACAATAGCCAAGACATGGAAACAATCCAAGTGCTCATCGACTTTAACCCATTGGATAAAGAAGATGTGGTATATATATATATGTATACATACAGTGGAATACTTCTCAGCCAGAAAAAAAGACAAATTCATCCCATTGGCAACAACATGGAAGGACCTGGAGGGAATTATGCTAAGTGAAATAAGCCAGACTGAGAAAGACAAACATGCATGATTTCACTCATATGTGGAATAAGAACAAACACATGGACAAAGAAAAAGTTCTGTGGTTACCAGGGGACAGGGGCTCAAGAGGAGCACTTATGTGGTGACAGTCAAGAAATAATGTACAACTGAAATCTCACATTGATGTAAACTATTATGAATCAGTAAAAAAAAAAAAAAGATACCATGGCAAAAGAACTGTGTATCATGCTCAGGGCACATTCCCTCCTGGCCAGTTATATGCCTATTCATAAGTTAGCTTATGGAGTTCTCAAGGCACTTTCATCCTCCACTTCCTCAACTGGAGGTAAGTTACCATCATATGTTAATTTTCACATTTCAGACTTAAACTCTCAGATTTGTATGATTCATCTTTATATTTATGTTGTTAACTAACACTCACGGCTTGGAAAAAATACAGTTGAAAAGTTAAAGACCTTCTGAAATGTAAAGCATCTCCAAAAATGCATTCCAGAAAGGAACCCTATCTCCCAACTCTCTTCTATAGTAAAAGTAACTGTTAAATGTTTTATCAAACACTGTGTAAGGCTTTTTATATTCACAATTCTAACTCAATCTTGATAACAGGTCTATGAGGTAAATATTATTGCTGTTGTTATTCTACATAAAATGAAATGAGGCCGAGAGAGTAAGAAGGCTAGAAATGGGGGAATCAATATTCGAAAGCACATTTACCAGAAAGACCAGGTTTGTCTCACTCCAGAGATTGGAGTCTTAACCAGTGTAATCCAGACCCTGCTGGAGCCCTTGTTCCAGACGATCACCAGTGGTCTATGGCTCAGAGAGTCCCCATCCCATTTTCTAGCAGATAGAGGCAAGGGAGGCTGGTAGAAGAGAAAGGGAAGTCTCAATCCCATCAAAATCGACGGAAGACATTTGAATTTCTGAAGTTTTTACAGTGACTTGGGAATACATGATAGGTAAGATCTATAACACCATTAGCACAATATTAAGGGTGTTACATTTTAGGTATAATACACACGAGATAAATTTGCTATATGGCCAGGAATCCACCCCAGTTGCTCAGGTGAAAAGATCAGGTTCAAATAACTGACTTGTACATGAACTCTCAGAATATAATCCATTCTTAAATTGGAGTCTGTCTTTCATTTACTCTTGTTAATTTGTATAAATTATATAAAGTTTATTTGTATGCCCATGCATGCTCCTTTGCATAGTGAGAAAATGATAAATTGTAAATAACTTGAATTAAATGTTTGTTTGTAGGCATGATCAACAGTGTGGGATCTAGAGTCAGACTAGAATCAAGTTATGACTCAACCATTTATTAGCTCTGTGACGTTGGACAAGTTCCTGTGACTTTCTCTGCCTTCACTAACAGTTCTTCCTTTTAAGATGGTTGTGAAGAGCAAATACAGTGAGACATAATAGTTTTAATGGTGCCTGATACAGAGAAAATGCTCGGTGAATGTTAGATAATATTACCGTTGTTGCTGCCGTTGTATGTGTCCTTACTTTCTCAGAGACCTAATGAACCAAGGAGAGAGGACCCAGGTGTGTACCTATGCCCTGTAATGCTGCCTGGCATTTAGAGCATTAGTTGTGTTACAGAACCAAGAAAACTCATATGCTACTTGTTTGCACATGCAGAGCAATTAAGAGACAAGCAAACCAACAGAATAGTTTTAAAATGTCTAAAAATAGACTTATGTCCTCAAAATTTACTTGAATATAATTTAAGAAAATACAGATCACCCCCAATATCTTGAAGACACAACTTGCTTAAGCCTTACTCTTTTCTACTTACATTTTCTGAGAGATTGAAGATCATTACACTTGCATACCCTCTCTTATTTCCTCACTCTTATTTAAATAAACTACCTAAGAATATATCTGTGAAAACATACTATCATTTTAGTAAGAATTTTAGGAACCTTGTAACAAAGCAAGAAGTCAAGGTTATATTTGAAACACTTCTAGTAAATGATGAAATGCAGATTTCCATCAGTATCTCTTGAAAGATACATCAAAGAATATTATGAAAAATGTTAAAGCACAGACACTACAATTACTTTTTCACATCAATGAAAAGCCAAATAATGTTGAACTTCTGCATTAGATCTCAACATAAATGCATTTTTTGCTACTTCTTTTTAAAGAGACCATTTTCTAGTTATGTGATATTACAATTAGCAAAACAACTTATATAGTTGAATATAGACGTATTTATTTCACTAGAGTAGTACATTGAGCAGCAACATATTTTCTCTTGTTTTTGATTGCTTAAATACTGTACACTACACCTTGCTCTTCTTTCTCTGACCTCCCATTCCCTCATGGTGATTTAATTGCACACTGATAATGCCTGCAAGTAGCTTACCAGAATGGTTTGTTGTTATATTTTATAAATAAATACTAGGCACTGTCACATGAAAACAGAATGCCCAAGTCTGGTTTCAATCCCAACATTCCATCTGTTGTTTAAACAGAAAGAAGTGGTCATTGGTACATCAATCTGTGGCATATTTCAATAAATGTAAAGGCAACGTCTTTAGATGGTAAGTTGAATTGGAAATAAGGAGCAGTATTAAAAAGTGGTGTCCTTTTCAATTCCATCCCTAAAAATAACATAATTCACTTGATTAGATACACCAATCAGACTATCAAAATTACCTTTTAAAAAAAGCTTCTATTTATATGCAGACTTGTTTACGGTATATTTAAAAGAATTTCAAAATTCTCCAGCTTTTAATATGACAGTTCCTATTACTTATTTACATGATTCTTATGCCTTAAGAAATTTAAAGCATCAACCCTACTGTTCACCATTCTGCACAATATTCCTACATGTAAATAATCTACATTCTCATTTTCTTTGGGTAAAATGGAAATACCAGTCCTTAAGAAAACCAACAAACCACCTTCCTCATTTATCTTGCTTTGAATTAATTAAAAAATAAAACATATTGTTTATTTTCATGAGCTTTCATTTTTGCCCTTATATTCAACTTGCCCAGTTCAATACTGACTTATTTACCGATACATAAATAAATAGTAACGTTTCATGGAGTTTTGTGTGTTTGTTTTATTTTAGAATAGAATATTTACTTAATTGAATTATTTCTAAAAGTGAATATATTGAACATCTAGACAAATGCATGTAACACCTTAACATAGAGATGATTTACAGAGAAGTAAATGAAACACTTTTTTTTTCATTTTGAGCAACAAGAGTAAGAATTGTAATAAGCTAGCCACAGTGCTAAGAATATTGTAGTCATTCAATGAATGTAAGCTATTTTTTTATTTTCATTTTTATGGTTAGTGTAATCACTTCTGTGTCAAAAATGAGGATATCAAAAGAATATTGATAATCAGACGTACAACTTTCCCATTGTAAATAATTAGGACACCTGAGTGTTATTCTTATAGTGAAAATGGAAGGTTAGAGTTTAAATACGTCCTACGAAAAACAAAACTCCATCAATTTTAAGAAGACAAATTCTTTTGTTATGTCACAGACAGCCACTTCTTTTGGGAAAATAAATACTCTAAATGGTTAATTCTATCATCACTGTACTTTCAATGTTCAAATGAGTAGAGCCAAAAGGGCTCAGGGGAAGTTATTCTTCAACAAAGTAACTCTTTCTTAACAGTCCTGGCATTGCCCTAAACTGTTTTGTCATAAAATAATTTTTTTCATGTAACTGTCACATTCTTGGCGACCATCTAATTTGGCTCATTCATTTGATAGCATAAATAAAGTTTGGTGCACAAAATTGGAATCATTGTAGTATTATAACACAAAATGGTTAACATTTTTTGTCCTCTAAAAAAATTATTATTCATTATTGTGAATGAATATTTAAACCCTGAAAGATATCTTTTGCTCTATTTCTTCTTCTAAAACAAAATTTGCAATGTTTAGAATAAAATTACAAATTCTGTGCATTCATTTTGTTATTCACAGATTTTAGTTAAATGCTCGTATTCCGAGGAGAGAACCATGAGTAAGTTAAAGCTGTATTGGCAGAGCTTCATACGGATTTGTAATGCTGAAAAATCTAAATCTTATTTCTTCTTCCTTCCAGTGATTGGGGCATTTTGCTATTGCTAAGCAGATGAACTGGAATCACTTCCTACCAAACAGGCTAACAGTGTGAGATGCATAAAAAAACTGAACAGTGGCCAGAAGTCTTTCTCACATTATAACAACAAGCTCCCTTCATTTTCCCTACAAATCAACCTCAGTGACCACGTTCCCGTACTTCTGCCTCCGATACTGTTCAGGAATGTGCTTACCTTTGAGGAGACTTGGGACAAATGGGCAGAACTGGTCGGGAGATAATCATCTTCCACATATCACCACATATTGTGTTCTTCTCAAGAAACAAATATTGAATTTGGTATACTATGTGTTGAATTTGAAAAGAAAACAATTTCTATTGCATAAAGCATTTAGGAAGTAGAAAAGCATAATAAAACTTGGGGAAGTACATCTAATTTAGTAAAAATTCAGTGATAGTAGAGTTTCTGGTGTAATTCAAAAAAAGAAAATCACAGGAATATAGATTCTACTCAATGGTGTGAGGTTAAGCCAGCCAAGGGATTAAGTATGTCACTTTCCCTTTTTTATATCAAAATGTGCAAATGCATTTCCACTGATACAATAGAACCAGCTTCAACAGACAAATAGAAGTTGTCGCTTCCTGCCTTAGATTCAGGACAAAAGTGTGACTTTGGGGACTCTTTATCATCAAAGCTTAAATATAGCACTGTGGCAAGACACAAATAACAAGAATGAATAGCAGGGGAAGTCTCTCCGTGTTCCACTATAGATCATCAACATTTTTACATTCTCATGAAGACAGTTATTCCTAAAGCAGGAAAGATACCGCCATAAAGCCTGACTTCATGTCCTTTCCTATGTCTACTACCAGATTGTTTAGGAAAGGGGAGGGCGACTTCTACCTGCAGAAGACAATCTGAGTGCTTCTTTGAGACAGCTTTAGCAGTGGAATCTGAATTTTCATTGATAATTCATCTAAGAAAAGTTATCTATGCTGCAATGTAACTAATTAAAAATAATAATGAGGATGCTATGAATAATGACCAGCATTTCATTAACCTTTTCAATGTGCCATCCACTAAGAGAAAGGTACTACATGTATCATTTCATTTAATTCTTAAATTAAATCTATGTGTTAAGAAAGGTGGATTCGCATCATTCATGCATTTAACTTACACTAATTCAACTCTATGCCAAAGATACATGGTCTTTATTTTTTCTTATCCCTCTCTTTTTTATAGAATTTAAAATATAGTGAAGTTATATTTTGTATCTATGTCCTCTCATATACCAAGCTTTCTCTACACATTTATATATACACCTTCTCCTGTGCAGAACTGTATACACAGAAGCACACACAATTTAAAGAATTTTAAAAGGTAATTTCACACTACTCAATTTTTACTTTATTTACTCATCTTAGCAGCTTAGCACATCATTGTAAGATCATGACAATGATAGTAACAATTTGTCTTGAGATTATATGAAGAATTAGACACTATTCTATGCAGTCTACACACAACTCACAGAAACTCCTTAAGGTTTTCATTTCTGATATTCCCATTTTACAGATGAAGAAACTGACACAGAAGGTTGTTAAACAACTTGTTCAAGATGACACAGTGGTAAACTTTGAAGCCAGGATAAAAACCCAGGCAACATTACTCTCGACATGATACTCTTGACCATTTTCTTACCTTGCCTACTTTCCATTGCTACTGTACTATTATTATCAACAGCTTACAGATGAAGACAATGAGGCTTAGAGAAGAGAAGGGAATTGCCTAAGGTCATAGAGTTAATAGTGGTGGGGCTGACACACTCTCAAACATTACACTGTAATACAAATTCATACCCCTCCTTCCTCACCATGGGGCTAGAGTTTCATTCATTCATAGCTACTAAATAGTATAATCTACTACCTTTGTGTCAATGGGCAAGTTATTTTGCCTCTTATTGCCTCAGTAACTAAAGTCAGGAGTCCCGTCCTCTGTCCTAGCAATCAGACTAATACTATAGTAATGTGGTGCATGGCTATCATAAAAATAAGTCTGGCTTCACAACATCAGACTAAGAATATGCCCCTTTCTGACCATGTCCTGGTTACATGAGGTTAAAAAAAACTGGATTGGCTTTAAATATATACCAAATAATTAAAGATACTACAAGATGGATTCAAGAATTTGTTTCAGTATTGAATATTTTCTACTCATTTCCAAGCAGAATTTAAATCTGAGAGCACTGCTAGAGCTCCTTCAGCACCCCTGGAACCTGCAGATTCAATCTGTGTGCCCTAACAGCCCAGTTCCCTTTGATTCTTTTAGTACCAAAATCCGGACGTGTGAAGTTGGGATGAAAGACCTTGGGTCCCACGGAGAGGACAAACACCAGTGATTCGCTCTCTCAGGATGATGGAACAGGGAAGAAGAGGACAAACGGCACTTTATAAGGCATTCACTGGAAAGCCATCTTTAATCCCCTAGCTCCCCAAAAGGATTTCAATGGAATTGAATTAAACAGCAACTAAAGTGTTTGAGATATGTAAAGGAAGATACCTTATGCCACAGTCCAGTGTTGCCACTGCTCCAAGTGAGGTAAATCATGATGATTTTGCTGAGTGATGCCAGTGATGAATTTGGAGCTGCACATATGTTTTGCTTTGCTATGGCTTCCTCTTGCTTGCCATGGCAAAAAAACGAAACGTTCCATAGAGAATGATGTGAAGGGCAAGAGCAGCCAAGTACAAGGTTACAAATAGACTGAGCCAACCCTTTATGTCAAAGTAATTACACAACATGTTTCTGTATTGACCCAGCGATTTCAATACAGAATTGAACAGTTTCACACTAATAGACCTTTTTTTTATTTTGCCATTAATAGCATTATGAAAATCTATGTACCATATTATAAAGGGACTTCTACTTCTTCATAAGAGAAAACACTGTAGCTATAAACTCAGTCATGAGAAATAAACCTGGGGAAATAAACTTCAGTTGTGGCTACATGTCATGGTGATTTGAGCTCACTTTCACTAGCTGCTATTTAACTACAGGTAAAATCTCGTAAGAACGATGTCTCTCAATATGTGAAGCCCAAATGTTAAGGGTAATAGCTCTGCCCATATCCATAAATATAATGGCACTTTCATGCTTATATATATACCTTATAATGCTTCATATTATCATGCTATGGGATTGTAAAACTGATTTCACAGCAAGTGGCTTATTAAGACTCCGGCCGTCGCACAGCATTCCTGTGCACTGGATTTTCAATTTTGTTGTCGTTCTTGATTCCCTTTTGCATATGTATTTGCCGGGAAAACCAATTACCAGATGGCACATGGTTATTTTTACATTTTGTATGGAGGGCTTCCAGCTGATAATTATGACATTACAGGAAGACTCCTATGCTTTGCATTAAGAATCTTTGGCAGAGGCTGTCATAAGATTTTCCATTTGACTCTCCACCTCCTGACTGATATATATTTATAAATTATTTGTAGATAATGCTTTTAGATATCAGTGAAAAATCTCTTTTCTTTTAAGTGGGGTTCCACAAACATAACATTCACAAAACAATAAACTCTTTTCTCCATTCCTTCAACCCATCAGCAAACTAATATATATTTAAAATTTTCTAGTTCAAGGTAACTTGGGACAAATTGTCATAGCCATTGCATATCAGAAAAGCCACGCAGCCCAGTGGTCTATGTGTGACCGAGGCTTTCAGAACTGTCAGGTGGCATCTGTGTTACAGCATCCAGTCCTTTTTTTTATTAGCTCCCTTGCTTTAATGCCTCTGAGGAAGGTTTTAAGAGAGAGGCAGAGAGAAAAGGGGAGACAGAAAGCAAAGATAATAGTACAAAATGACTGTAATTACAATTATGTAGTAGTGATAAATCCAGAATTGCGGTGTAACACACCAGAGTAGAGTCAGGCCTTAAAACACATTAGAATTAGAATTAATAGGCTATACTTTTGTTAGTATATCAACCTCCAACCCAAAAATGCACTTCAGTTCCTAGAAAAACGCTATTGTGTTCCTGCTATGCTCCCAACTTGGACGCTTCTTTCCAATTATGTTATTTAAAATGTAGAGTTTATAAAAAATTCTGCTTTCTGAAATGTCATCAATGTTTTCCTTTTGACTCACCTCAGGAATAAGACATGCATTTTTCCCCTATTATAAGAATATATATAAACAGAATATATATAAACAGAACTGTTGCTGTTTTTAATTTTTTTTAATTGTTTAACATAAGGGAAGAATGGTTTTTATAGTATCACTAAACTAATACTGTTTAAATATACTATACATTTTAGGCAAATATTGCTCTTATTAATACATTTAAAGTGGGCTGTAAGGAAATGTTTTTAAACAGCTTAATTAAAATTCAGAAAATTTTGCCAGCTTCTTTCCCAGTTTCAATGATAAAAATAAAATGCTGTGTGGCTGATATGAGAATTAGTCCCAGGAGAATAAAGGAAGGACTCAGTAAAAATCTGTCTGCTTCCAGACTGTATTTTCCTGCTCAACCCAGTGAACATGAAGCATGCATAATTTGGCATCGCTGTCTCTGTATTTGCATCTAGCACACATACATTAAGCTAATTAATCATGTTGTGTCCTACTCCCCACAACAAATAAACTAACTATTCTATTAACTGATGACAAAAGTGCTAATTTTTAAACAATACTCACACTAAAAATTTTGGTCTGACCTTATTTCTATTTTAGGTAAGTAAGCATTTATTGACAGTTGATGCTTTTCTAGAATGACCTTCCTCCTTCTCAACATAATTTCTGTTTGATTAATATGACAAAAAGAAAAGGCATGTGCTGAATAATCTGAATCTATGCTAACTGATTGCTTATACAATACACCTATTCTCTATAAAGAAAAACAAAGTGGTCAAAGTATCTTTACTGAAAGAAGCTCTTTATAATTTGGTAGAGTTAAAAGTTAGAAGCAGATGGAAGTAATGGAGCAAAGTATCCCAATGGAATACTTCTTCATAATTTCTGATATTAAAGTGACTTCTAAAGTAATTGAACTCTTTCTGCGACTTGTGTCAGGGAAATGTGGACAGCCTCAATGCTGACTCTCATTATGAGGACACTGACTCTCATTATGAAGACATGTCTTTAATCCTCTTGCTGTTCTTGACCTTGATTCTGAAGATGAGCATTCTACAAAAATGAGCCATCGGGTATTTTGGCAAGTTTTACAATCATTGACTTAGAGCAGGTTCTGATCAGCATGGTACAAGGTTAAGGTAATCCTTGCTCTTCCTGACATTTTTCTTCTCTCATTTTCTGTTAAGGAGATAATCCGATGGCTATGGAAGATTTTACAAGGGTCGATGTTTGAAAGTTTCCTCTAAAACCACGTTAATGGAACAAAATAATGGGGAACCAACTGAGAAGGAGGCCTAATTTAAAGTCACTTCGCCAAATTAAGGCATAGCCTTTCACCCACAGCACTGTACACCCTGCCACTATTTGTCTTTTCAGTTAACTTCTGTGGATCTATGAAACATTACATATCAGAACACCTAAAGGTAAGCATTTTAAATAAAACCTGGAACAACCTCAAGATTAATATAGATATTGCCAACTTGGATAATATATTTTTTTCCCAAATGGCGGTGCTTGGAAGATAGGAAGCAAGCTCGAGTTGTTTTAAGAGAATGTGTTCTGCATACTAAAGATGGCAAAGATGAGGCAGGGAGGCAATTATCATTCAGTAAAATGGGTGGAAAATGGAGCACCTAACCTGATGGGTCAGAATTCAGATAAGGAAACTAATTCACTATATAACTGGACAAAGACATTTTTGAAAACTGAAAAAATATGATTATTATACTTTGATTTTGTAGCTGTTATCATTTAAGTTAAATGGAAGTCAAACTCAAGACATACAAAGTAGTGTTTTCCTCTGTTCTCTCTTCACTATCTCAAAGATAGTATATGCAAACTGAGTTGCCTTATTTCCAATCCAAGATAAAGTTAGAAGATCATCAAAACTAATAAAAAAAAAAAAAAGAAAGAAAGAAGCGGGGGGAGGGAGGGAAGTAGGAAGATCCCTTACACAGACATCTGAAAAGGGGAATAGTTTAATCCTATAAAACTGAAAAACTGTAAACCATTGCAAACAAAAGGACAGGAAAAAAAGCTGAAAGTGAATATAGAATTGTATCTTCTATAGGATTTTCACTTTCTTAAGCTTAAGTCTAGTCTTTATTAACAAGAAAAAGTTATTTCCCTCTAGCTTTTCCCCCTAATTCTTTATTTCTTGACAACATGTGATGAAAAAGTATGGGTGTAAATTTGAAGCATGAAATATATCTATTTTTTAATCCAGAAAAAAGTCTCCAAGGAGCTGATAGCTCTGTCCCCTACATCCATAAGACTTGGAAGGATAAACAGTCCATAAATTACAAAATCCTTCAAGTGCCTCAGGGAAAGTTAAAGGCATTGATAAGTACACAAAGGCATGTATTGTCTTCTTTTGTATTTAAAAATGGCAGTGAGAAGACAACTATTTTCTTTTAACATGTATGTGAATAAAGAAATGCAGAATGTGTCAACTTATAGGATGTTTACAGAAAGACTGTCCTTCAGGTTAGAGCTCTTTCTCTTAATCTGCAAGTCATCTTGATTCTTTGATCAGAATGAATTAGGCCATTCAGGATGGCTGCAAGCTTGGTTGGCCTGCTGCTGCTGTTTCCTAGCATCATAGAGCTGTGCTGCATGTCACATGACAAGGTCACTACCCAGAACGTGCTGCTACCCTGTTCATCAGCACTCAAGCAGCACACATCAGCTGGCCTGACCCGTGCAGAAAAAACACGATGCTACAGTCAACTGCTGGAAGGCAGGCAGGAGTGGAATGGGGTGTGAAAAAGATGTTACAGGACACAATCAAACAGTTTAGTCTTATTACTGGGTATTAAGACAGTATTGTGTCAACACTGCCATAACTCTCAACATGGGAGGATGAGACTATCCATCCAATCCTTTGAGATCAGGTAATTGGGAAATATTTCCCCCACTCCTGTTCTCTGAAATTACTTTCATGTCTTTTTATCTAATGTAGTTTAAAGTGTAACAGAATGCATAAAATGAGAATAAAGTATGATCTCAGAATTTTCTTAGTCTTATAAAATCACCTCAATGGAAAGAGAGGCCTTATGAAAGAAGGGTGTATGAGTCCACATATGTTGAAGGATGGGGACTTTCCTTGAACAGAGTTCAGTTTCCTGTTTTCTAGAAGTTTGAGCTGGAGTGTGTGGAGGGAGGAGAGAGGAGGAAAGAGGAAGAAACATGATCAGAACCAAACTGGCTTTGATGTAAATGTTCCTTGTGAACACGCACATCATCAGCTTTAAAGCAATAGTGAAGGTTTGGCCTCTTTACTTACTTACTTTCTGACAGCATTACCTCATCATGTCAAGCATTTTTCATCAAATGCCACTGATTTACTTAAGCCAAAACTGAGATATTTTTCAGACAATTTGATCAAAAAAGGCAAGACTAAGACAGAGAGGGAATATTTTCATTCACCTTATGCCAGAGCAGCATTAATTTTTTTTAATTATAAAAGATGACATTGTTTTGATGAAGAAAGTTTTTTAAAAAAATCCCATTTTCTGTGATATATTTGTAAATATTGAGAAAGTACAAAACTAAAGTTGAGATTAAACAAAACCTGGACCCATGATCTCCCTTCTTGGCCCCAAATCTGCTTCTCATCTTCTATTCAATATTTTAATGTTAAATATCACATACTTAACAGCAAATATACACAGATAATTTTGTCCTCAACTTTTAAAAAAAATTTCAGTGCACACTTAAATATAAGGTAGACAAATACATAATGTACTGGTTGGTACCACTAGCTAGAATCTTTTTATGAGATAAAACGTGAAAGTAAAATGAAGCTATCAACATGGAAGAAGGTAAAGAATGCTAAAAAAAAAAATAGCCTGCCTCAAAACAGAAGCGCCAATTAAAAGTGAAAATTTCAGCCAAATCATCAGTTTGAGAGTATGTGGCTTTTTTCTCCCTCAGAACATATTTTGACATATTGCCAAATAACTATGGGTTTAGTTTTTCCCTACTGAATTGACCAAATTAACTGATTGCTTCACTTTACAAAATTTCAATGCCAAAATGGAGAAAGTTTCAAATTTGCAGGTGGATTGTTTCTACTGTCTGCTAAACAAATGTGTTGAACATCTTGCAATTTGTCCATCATGTGCAGCGTCTTTTTCTTTCTGTCTTTAATTGCTTCTTGAGCTAAATATAAAACTAAGCCACTCTTACTATTGTTGTGCAGTGTTAACGTACTACCTTAATCAATTAGTTTTGGGGTGGAAATCCTGGCAGAGAGCCATACATGTTACTGTTTTTGTTGTAACTGTTGTTGTCGTTGTTTCTGAGTACACTGCTCCCAATTCTGTTTCCAGTTTGACGTTTACCTGCCATTGAAATGTGCTGTCACTCAAGAAGCGGGTTCCTCTTCCTAGGCTCCTCTGCCTGAGCATATATGACTATTTCAGCTAAAAAAGAGAGATACCAAGTGGCAACATCCTATTGCTAACTGGAAATTTTAGGCTCTTATGTTTTGACATGGTCTAAGATTTACAATAGAGCAAAACCATGAAAACAGAAATAAAATAATATTTATTTATAGGAAACAGAAAATGTATGTGAAATTTACACAGAAATATTACCCAAGGGCCTAGGTTGACATTTCTTATAAAAAATAGGATGGAATAATATGGGTGATTGTCCTTGAGGTTCTTTAAAATTAGTCAATCAATCAACCCATATTTTGCAACGCTAGCAGATAGAAGATACTGTGCCAAACTTGAAGAGGGCATTGGAATGTCCATCTTTGCCCACAAAATTTCAAGGAAATATATAAAAAGTAGGATCTGAGGAGGCTGAAGATGAATTTTCATGCCCTAATTGACATTATTGACATTTTGGGCTAGATAATATTTTGTTGTGGGGGCTGTCCTGTCCATGACAAGAAGTATCACTGGCCTCTACTCACTAGATGCCAATAGCGGCCCCATCCCCAAGGTGGTGACAACCAAAATGTCAAATTGCCAAATGTCCTCTGTGGGGGTGGTGGGGGGAGGATTGTGCCATAGTTTGAGAACATTATACACACACATACACACACACACAAAGAATAAGAACTAAGAACACAAAACATCTAACGTGTACAGATGTCACTTAACCCACAGGGTACAAAAAGACTCACCAAAGAAGAACATCTGTTTGTTTGGAATCAGTGTTTGAAGGGGTCTTTTCAGACATGTTTTGCTCTGTGGCACAGACGGAACCACTTAATTCCTTGAACAACCAATATTGCCTCTGTCCAATGAAAGAGAAAACTGGCCGCGTCTTCTTTGGCACTTTCTCCTATCATAATGGTCTCACTAGTTAAAAGGAATACTTAGTTTCTAAGTGATAACATAAGTTAAACACTAAACTTCTCATTTTTATCAGTTTTATTAAAACATCTTTGAAATAGACATTCCAGTGAAATAGAGGAAAATATCTATGGAGAATTTACATTAGAAGAACCAACTGGGAAAGGATAATATGAAAGGAGAAGACAAAAGCTGAAACCAAGCTTGAAGCTTAGTTCCACCATTCCATTCACTAACTGTGACCTTGGGCCAGACACTGTTCTAAGCCTCAGTTTTCTCAATTGTAAAAATAAGAAAATAATGCAATCTTCATAGAATATGAACGCAAAGCTATATAAAGCTGTCAGAAAAAACTCTTGGAATATTATATAGACCCAGTAAATGTTATTCTTTTCCTTTCTTTATTAATAGTAAGCATGGTTTACAGATTTCTGTAGCTTATCAAATAATTCTACAAAACATTTCATTTGACCTTCAAACAACAACTCAATGAGTTATACATTGATATTCCCATTTTATACTAAAGGTCAAAATAAGCTCACTAATTTGCCCAAAGTCACACAGCTAACATGAAGCCGACCAAAGATTCAAATTAATATCTTCTGGCTACAGCATCCATTGATTCCTCCTGTGTCCTCCCTAACTTTATGACCTCCCTAACTATTTGCCCTCTCTAGGACTCAATTTATTCCATATGAGAATATAAAAATTAGATGTCATCAAATATTTTTTCCAGCTCTAAAAATCTTTTCATTTTCTCTATTTGATATAATTTTAACATATACCAAGGTCAATGGTGGGATTACCATGAATAATAACCACTGACATTTATTCAGGAGCCAATTATATTATTGGCACAATGCCAGGTTACTTCACATTTATCTAATTATTTTGAATGAAAAATCTCTTAATAAACAAAAAAGGGCACACTTAAACACTATTTTTTTTTTAAGTTTAAGAGTGTTGATGCATTTCTGAAAAAAATAAAATTAACTTTGGTTCCAATTCAAAATTACAGTTTTGAATTGTACATCAGATAATTCCTTCCCATGAAAATGTGATGGTTACTCAGGAGTTAAAAATGTACTCTCACATTTGCAATCATGACAATTTGTGTGTTTCTAGTTTAATACATGACTATCCCAAGGGACCTAAGGTGCCATTAGTGAATGCAGAGCTATTGCTGAGGAAATGCTAAAGAAAATTAATGTCTTCGGATTTACTAACCCCAGACACAGCCATATTCCCTGGGCATGTGACAATGGAGAGGTTGTGCATATGAACCTCAAACCCTGGAGACCACAGCATTGTACTATGAAGAATATCATGATTTAGTAACATCTGGTCTTTTTGTTAAGCTGAAAAAGATAGTGAAGATGAAGGGGAATGCAGTTAATACGGGCGTGCTAAAATTAATTTGAGAAAGATGACACAGCAATAATGACTGTTTCCCTGAAGAATTCTATCCCCACTATGCTTCCTATTCCTGAACTTAGGCTATAAATGAAGGCAGATTACTTGTTCCTGTAAGATCTATGCAGGGATGGGAAGGGATACAAATAACAAGCTGTTATGGGAATCTCCAGTTCTTCTTCCAAAGCTCTGAAGAAAGATGGTGAACTCCAGCTTACAACAGAAAGGCTGGAGAGATTCTCCAAAATAGTAACAAACTGCAAGCCTCCTTTCCTATGGACTTGGGGAAAAAGGGGAGCAAGGTGATCCCCATGGGGCAGGGGATTCCTTCTCTCCTGCTTTCCCTCCAGGGAAACTTCTCAGACTCCTAAACTGAAAGGTTCAAGATGATTATGTCTTAGAGTTATCATCTACTGCCCAATGTTGTATCTTCCATCTCTATTTTCCCCTCTGTTGGGAATTCTGATGCTCCACTTCATGCAGGTACAATCCTGCCCCGTTCCTAAGCAACCTTGAACAGCAGGCATCCTCAAGCTTCACTATTTGCCGCTAAGGAAGAGTAAGGGATTTAAAAAAAAAAAAAAAATCATGCTTCCCAGATGCAGCTTCTGGTGTCTTAGCAGTAAATTTTTTACAAGGAATACCAGCCATGCTTTACAGCCAACCTCTCTGCTAATCAGTCAGATTCTGTATACCAGGTACAGCTCGTCATTGCGAAAAATCTCCAATTCAAAAGTCTGCATACTTTCTATATTAGCCTCATTTATTTCTTTTTGTGTATGTTAATTACATTGTCTAGCTCTCCATCTCTATTCTACCCTAGCTAAATTGTCCATCCTTATGCTCCTCTCCATAGCTACTATCCACTCTCCATTCCTAAGTTGGATTCTTCCCTCTTTCCTACTTATTGGTGGGAGCCCCTATACCTGAAGAGATGTCTAATACTAATAGCTAAAATACTAATAGGCAAAATCAATCCAGTATATACTACATGCCATGTACACTGCATGATACTTTATATATTCTTTTCTCCTTACAATGACTGGTATGGGTAAGTATTATTCTTTCCATTTTACAGATGAGAAAATTAGAGCTGAAAAACATTAAGTATTTCACCATTATCATAAGCCCTCTATCCCCACGTTTAATAGATATTCTCTCTAAAGTCCCAGAATATTGAACTTAAGACAATAACCAAAATAGCTCATAGGATCATTGGATTTGAGTGACGCTAATCAGTCATGTAGGGAGAGGAGGCAATATGGCATCTAACACCCAAGTCAGAGAAGAAAACTTTTCACAAATGTTTTATTGGTATTGAATTTACACTTCCTTTTAATTGAGTTCATCTGCTTATCACCATAATAACCCTCATCCCTTACCAAGCAGGACTTTTATTAAGAGAGTACAGAAGAGTGGAGCTCTTGATGTTTATCCACAGAGAGGAGAGGCCCTTCTGGTGCCTTTATACATTTATTGTGAGGCTCTGACATTTTATAATTCAATTAGCACTGAAAGATTTCCAAATACATCTCATTTTCCCAACATCTGGCACTAGGCACAGCACTTGATCCAAACCTCTGTTCTCTCCAGTTTCAGCAGCCACACATAAAACAAGGTGAGTATCGAAGTTACAGGATTCATATATAGAAGTAAACTGGAGGAAAAACCTTCAATTTCTAACTCCTTCATTACATCCCAATTTTGTCCATATCTTTCCTTATCTACCACTGATGCCTAGTTCAGACCATATGAACTCTCTTCTAGACCACTAGGATATCTTCCACACCAGTACTCTTGCTTCCTCTGCTTCCCCTGCATGTCATTCAGAGTGATCTTTGGAAGACAGAAATCAAATCATATTATTCCCTTACTTAAAATCTTTTAAATTCCCCAGCACACTTTCAGTACAACACAGAGTTCTTACTCTGGCTTGCAAAGTGGTATTTGATCCAACTCTCATATTTTGCCAGCTCACCCACTCTGTTATACACATTGGTCTTCTTTCTTCTCCTCCTGGAAAGCTCGCACCTGCATCAGGGCCTCTGCACCACCTGTTCTGCCTGCCTTGGATGTTTTTCATCCTACAGCTGCTCCTTTTACTCATTCAGATCTCAACTCACTCATCCTATTTAAAGCAACCTTCCTTCTCCACCCAATTGACAAGAGACAGTCACTCTCTATCACGTCACCCTATTTTAATCCTCAGCCTAGCATCTATCAAGGAATGAAATGTGTTTGGTCTCTCTTCATTTACTGTAGTAAACCCCTTGTGAGTGGGGATTCTGTCTGATTTTCTCATTAGTACATACCTGAAATATAATAAGAGCTTAGAAAATACTTTTGAATAAATGAATGAATGGCTCCTAGTTAGAAAGAGGCTGAAGATCCACTGGGATAAAAGAGAAAACATCCAGAATTTGAATTAGATGAAGTACAACAGGAAAGCTATTTTGGGAAAATAAACAAGCATACAAACAAAAACCTCTAACCAGTTTAGGGATAAGAAAATATGGTTTAAGGGTTGCTTTCTGACGTCCTTACTGCCAAGTAAGAGAGCTGCTGGAAAGTTCTTACAATAATTTTCCAAATATTGGATTGGAACCCTCCCTCATCTCCACCGCAGATCTCACTACAATCTTGCCTGCATTTGCAGTGCACTTGAACATTAGACCACCCAGCTGCCCTTCCAAGCTCTTTTCATGCTTCTACGTTTCTGTTCCTATTATTCTAACTTGACTTTAGGGAGGAGAATTCTGAATCACTCCTCTCTACCAGTCCCAAATCGCTAAAATCTCAGCATGTTTTTCAATACAGAACCCACAGAATGTCAACACCTCAAGTAATATCATGTAAATATTTTAATTTATCTTCCTGCCTTTCTGGCAGCCCTTCTGTATCCAGAATTAAGTGTTTCAAATGTCCTGAAGAATTAAGAGTCCCCTAGGACATGAACATCCTTAAGAACCAAATGTCTCATGAAAATATTAATGGCCACATAGTCCATGTTATTTTAATTAGATTTTTTTATTATAAAAATATGCATGGTCTACAGCCACTCTGGAAAACATTTAGACAATTTCTCATAAACTTAAAAATCCTCTTTCCATGTGAGGCAGTTATTCTACTCCTCGGCATCTACCTTAGAAAAATGAAATCTTATAATCACACAAAAACTTGTATGCAAATGTTTATAAAAGCTCAATTTAAAATTTCCAAAAATTGGAAACAACCCAAATGTCCTTCAATGGTGAATAAACTTTGGTAGGTCCAAACAATGGAATACTACTTAGTAATAAAAAGGAACAAACTATTGATATATGCATCATCTTGGATAGATCTCAATGCTGAGCGAAAAATAGCCAATCTCAAAAAGTTATATACTATATGATATTATTTATATAACACATTTAAAAATTCAAAACTATGGTGACAGAGAACTGACCAGTGGTTGCCAGCGGTGATGGGTGGGTAAGTGGGTGACTGTAAAGGGATCATATCAGGGAGAATTTTAGGGTGACAGAACTGTTCTGTATCCAGATTATGGGGGAGCTTACATGACTCTAGACTATCCATTAAGATTCAGAAAACTGTACACAGAAAAAAATAGTTTACTACTTGATAATTTATATATATATGATAGATTATATATATACTAGACAAATAGAAATAGAGAGAGATAGGTCTACTTATAGTCTACGTGTGTGTGTGTGTGTGCGCACACACCAATTTCGAAAAAAAGAATTGCACTATATTGTTATGCAATCCGCCTTTTTCTTTTAAAACTACTTTATAGTCATCTTCCTATATCAAAATAATGAGGTAACATTTTTTACTTTTATAACTACATTACATTCTAATGTACAGATAACATGATTTCATTAGGAGTGTCTTGTTGATAAGTATTTAGATTGTTTCTAAGTTTTAAATGTGTTGTTTTGTGATTTTTTTGCTATTTTAAGTAAGGCTAAGTGACTGCTCTTGACACATATTTTTTGGCATACTTGGATAAGTATTTTTGCAAAAACAATCCAAGAGAGGAGTTATTGAATAAAATAATATAGCCATTTTAAGTTCTATAGACATTGTTAAATTTCCCTCTGACAAACAAAAACAAATCCTAACAGAGGTAAGGAGAGGCTCTAGTCAAAAAGACTAATGCAATAGAGGGAAGGGCCCTATTGCACTACGGGGAATGCTAAGATTACCAGAGCTGCAAGCTGGCAAAGGTCTGGCAGAAAAGGACTCTTCCTTTATAGGGGGGAGGAAACCAGGCTGTTGAGAACTGGATGTTGGGGAATAGGCTGGACAGGTGGTATAATGGGACAGCTGATGAGAAAATGTTTTTCCCTGAAGTCAGATGATTCTTGGGAGGGGTTCTTAAGGAGGGGTTGGCCTGCATGGTCCAATGTTCAAGGGTGGGCCAAGTTCAGCGGCCTGGAGAAGGAAGGAGGCCTGACTAAAGTTTGGTCAAGTTAAGTTACCAGGTATTTTGTCCAGATTGATCCCTGGAGACCAATAGTCCAGCTAATCATTTATGAGACCAAAAAATAAGAATTTGGAGGGTCTGTGTCTCGTCTTGTCCTGAGTACACAAGGGGTTCATCTGCAAGTCTTAGCTAAATCATATGGGGAAGTCTTTGCAATAAGCTGTTTCTGGGAACACAAAAGGGTGGAGGGAGGATTTCTTGATCATCGTTATTTTCTAGGACCATAGTGCTTAAGTGGAGTTAAACATTGTCCCCTCTGAAAACGACTATATTGATTTACTCTCCTCAATACTGTGTCCACTCAGCATGCCCTGCCAACTCTCAAAGGGTTGTTAATCTCCAACAATGCAAAAGGGAAAAAATGGTACCTCGTTCTTGCTTTATGACACAAATCTCTCTCCCTCGATCTCTCTATCTCTCTAAGTTAGGCTGAGTACATTTTGTGTGTTTTGCGGCATGGCATGGACAGTTCTGCTAGGTCCTGTGACTCAGAAATAGGAATAGTAAAGTATGCAGTCTTAAATGAGAATCGATAAACCCCTGAGCCTTCATGAGATCTCTCCCAACCAAATGGTGTAAAAACCATAAACCCGTGGCTCTGAGATCCTCTGACCTCTTGGATTTCTTCCTCTATACAGGCTGCCTCAAGTCCACCTCCCTGCGGAATAAGAGAGGACCTGGGCACTTGTCTACTCGATTGCATTCTCATTTCATGCATATCCTTCTTTATTTCTTATTTGCTGGGCCAGTAAGATAGAAATAAAAGCAACTTAAGTATGACATCATCCTCAACACTCTTCAAAACTGAACCAGTCATGGACGTCTGGCCCTGTTTCTATGTGTGTCGTCGTTTATATTACTGTTTCTCTGAGTTAACTGCTTCCAACCTTTCCTTGTTTTTCTATTCCTTTTTAAAAATTTTTAATAAAATAAATTAGCCTTTTCTCACACATGTATTGCAAATATATTTTTCCCAGCTTATCTTTTGCCTCTTAAATATCGTATAATGCTTTTCTAAACTTTTGCTAGACATTTTTTCAGGTTTTTTTCACGCCATCTCTGAGTTCATACTTACAAAAGCCTTTCCTGTCCCAGTGTTA